>NW_011948423.1:1289612-1303476 GCF_000503995.2 Ceratosolen solmsi marchali
GGGGGGGGGCGAACTCAGTATTATAGATGCTTCAGAAAATATATGTGTAAAATATAGGAGAACCCTCTTCGTTATTCCAGTTAAAAATTTTAATCAATCGAAGTTCAACGTCACTTGCAGCTCTTAAAATTTGTCAATAGAACTATCAAACAAGTCTGGCGCACGAAAAGAAAATTCATAAACAACGTTGAGCCGGCCAGTATAATTTGTTCCCCATAAATACCCAATTCCACTCGAATTAGCTCGAAACTGTTCGCTTCTAACCTAATCTAACCAAACAAGCCGCTTTAGCGGTCGCACATATCCACTCTAATTCAAACTCCAACGCCTTTATTCCATCAGCCCCCCATAAGTCTCTATTAGTGCTCCATTCCACATCCGTGGAGTTCGCGGCGTGGCCGTAACGCTAAATCGCAGTCGTTGCTCTTGCGCCCCCCCCCTCTCACTCACTCTCTCTCTCTCTCTCTCTCTCTTTCACCCGCCCAGCCACACTACTTCGACCACGATCCACTCCAGCCCATTCGCTTTCTGCTAGTGCGCGCGTGATTTAAAATGACAGCCGCCCTGGCGCGCGCACACGCGCATGGGATTCCCGGGGGTGCCGTGTTTCACGGGGGCATCGGGTGGTGCCTTGGCTGGCTGTGGCGGGCTCCGATTAAAAAAATCCGGTCTGAGGGGGGGGGGCAGGTTAGACCGCCACCGGCGATGCAGATACGTGCGGCCAGAAATTTATCTGCCCCTGGGTAATAACGACAGATTCCTCGCTTCGTCGAGCGCGCGATCATTCGATCCTACGCTGCTGGACGAATACACGCCAGTCGAGCTTTACCTTTTTTTATCCACTATTTTTTCAGGTTGTCGGACGCTTTTTTCATTGTTACACGAGGCTCTTTCCTTTGGTTTATGAGCTGGGGTAGGCCGGGTTTATAGGCTCGTTCGAGGGTCGCGGAGACTAGGAGAGAGAGAGAGAATCGCGTGCGGACCTAAGTGCGAATTCGGTTGTTACGAGAGCGACGATTGAAAAGAAGCAGCGATATGAGATTTATGTCCACCTTTAAGATAGAGTTATATAGGCTGTTACACATAATAGTTAGTTAATTAGAGCTTAGTGAAATAATGAGGCTGGAAGTGTGAGTAGATATGCACGGTAACCTGTAACAGTGAATAAGAGGGGTATTCATTGCTCGTAATTCGATTTATGTAAAGTAAAATCCATTTTATCGTATAGGAAATTTGCGAGACTGTAAATTTATCGCAGGTTGTGCCAATTTGATCACAATATATAAATAAATGCCGCGAATGTGTAATCAAAACTAAAATATGTTACTTAAGGATTACTACGTGATTTATTGTGAAAGTGCTCGTATCACGGCCCGAGAACTTTTCAATAAATATTATTTTCATGTTAAATTTTTATCATAATAATTTAATTTGATTAAAGAGAGAAAGTTTTATTATTATATTTGATATTGATTTCCATTCCTCTTATCGTAAACAGATATTAAATGTATGATAATTTTACATTTAAACGCCAAATAAGAGTAAAGCATGTATAATGATATTTAACATTAGTATATGTAAATCAATTTTAATGATTAATGGTTAAGTAAAAAATTGTATTATGCAAATGTACTTTTTTTATCCATCGTTGTCGCAGAAAATAATATTTATCGTCAGCAACTATCATTCCGACTTAATTAAAATATCATAAGACAAAGTAATAGATAAATAATAAGAAAACAAATTTAATTTACTTATTTAATTAACACCAAAATCGAAATATTAGAGATATAAAGAAATGTTTGATACGATTGTAAAGTGTCATTATAAAAACTTTATAATCAATGAATAATGCCAATGATTAATATAATAATGTGAAAATAAGATGTAAATAATTTTTGATTCTATAGGGAAACTTCGACTTCAATCACTGTAGCCAAATAATACTTATTTTGATTAAATTTTGTAAACATGTTTCCGTTTTTCATTTATAAATACAATATTTATGATAATTTTATTTTTCTAAGAGACGACGAATTTTATGTTATTTGATTTTTTATTTTCTCTTGACTCTCATAATCCCGTTCTCTCTCAATTACCAGTTTCGACAGATTTTTTAATGCTCTTAAATGCACAAAAGATCTTTTTTCAATTCTTCTAAATTCGTGACTTAAATGAAATAAAAAAATTCTTGTAAAATAAAAGATCGTATCGATTATGAAAATTTTAAAAACAAAGTCTTCCCATGAATGAAAATCGGTTAAGCCGTTCTCGAGGCCTTGCAAATTAATTTCGAATGTGTAATGAGTAAATGAGCGAAAGGGGAGGGTGAAAGAGTTAGAGAATGATAGTCGTGGAGAAAGAAAGAGAGAGAGAGAGAGAGAGAGAGAGAGAGAGAGAGAGAGATAGTTAATAGAAGGTTGGAATGATGATGAAGAATTATGAGAAATAAATATTTTATAAGAATAATTTATTTAGTTTATGCTTTTAATGTTGCTCTAATCATTCACTGACTCTTCAAATCTTCCTTGAAAAAACTGATAAAGAAAATTATCTTCAAACACGTTCATCATCATAAATTTCGCAATAAAGCACGAAATAGTCTATTAATAAATTGGACATGATAATCTTATCCAGTCCCAAATCCAGGGCTCTCGAGCGATGAATACACACGACTTCGGGTCACTCTCGACGCGTCGATCAATTCTTCTGTCGAAATATTTGTTCGACCAGCTACGCCGGGACACAAGCCGACACGTGACCGACTATGATGCGACGCATTTATCGCTGTGTGATTACTTTCTGTTTAGTGTAAAGTTTGCTGAAATGATAGAAGGGTGGCGCGAGACGGTGGGCGGGGAGACGAGAGATGCGAAATTGGGGCTCTTTTGCTCCAGCAGTTGTTTAGAGAGATGATGGATGCTTGGCACGCGTCTCGGGCGCACGCCTCTACTCCCGTGTAAACTCCTTCGATCATTGTGAATCCTTGAAAGTCGACGCGCACGCGTTTCCTCCGTTTATTATTTGGGGTATCATCGAAGCCAATGTTTACCGGGAGATTTCGCGCGCTCCTGGTCATTAGGTGGATATTTTTCGTTTGATAATTGCCAAATGGTGGCATCTGCTGCCAAAATAGTACTTGGAATTCGGCGTAATAATGAGATTTCTCTCGCTCGTTCTTTCTTTCGATTTTATTCGCCGTCGAACGGTCCAGCCATTACACATGGTTGTGGTCAAGAGCCATTTCTTTAATTTGCCAAAAAAACATTGGAGGGTCCGAGCGAAGCCCATTTACAAGCAGACACGTTCGTTTTTCACCTCCCACGATCTTCCGCATTGATTCAAATTTCTAATCGCCAACGCTGCTTGACAATCTTTCCCCGCGTTATTGGAAATACAACGTATCTCAGGATATTCTAAACGATCTTATCCGGTGATTGAGCCACTTCTCTTAGACCTCGGGCAGGCAAAGCTTATCCTTAAAGGACACGCGAGAGCTTTGTTTCGTCGCTTATCTACGCTCTCCTCTCAGCCGCACCTCGGCGTCGGTCATTAATCATGTACCGCGCGCGACGTCCGACTATCAAACAATTCATATATCACGGAGGCGACGCGGCGGACTAATAGGGAAATGAATTTTCGCGGCCCGATACGAATCGCTTGAGATACAGGACTAAGCGAAAGCCGATGCTAAGTAGTCGGGGATGCGGCAAAGGCGCACGAATTCACTAAGTTTTGCAAATAGCTTGGCATTATCGCCACGCGCTAAAGTTGTGCGACCTGTCAGCGTCATCTATCATTGTGATTGAAGGGCTTTGAAAGGCTTTTTCGTCTGTAGAGGGACGAGGGAGTGCGCTCCTATTGCCCGGGACAGCTTGTACTTTGCATTCTTTTTCGACCCGCCGATTTGCATTGATATTTGTATTCCAAGCCGAATGGAATTTAAGAGTAATTGTGATATTCATTAAGCTTGTCGTATTGAATGTTGATGGGATCGAATGTGGCTGGAGAATACGGAAGTGGGGGAAAAGGTTAATCTCGAGCATTGTATTAATTTTCGTGCAATTGGATTTCTGGTTGAGGTCAATGCTCGTCTCCACTGGCTTTGTTTTACTTAAAATCTTGGAAAATTTATTATCGATTAATTTGTAGAGAGTCAAAGTGCACTAGTAACATAAAAAGAATCGATCGCGACCCTTTAAATACGACTCCCGGGTAAGTATATTTTCTGCGCAGCTACTGTCACATTAAAGCTGCAAAAGCAATTTCCAATGAAAAAAAATATGCTCGAAAGCATCTCGTAAAATAAATGTGTACATAAGTACCTATCGAATCAAAAAATATTTATCCGTCAATAAAAACCAATTCGATTGACTACGTCCAATAAAATTACTCTAACTACCATAAAAGCCGAATGTAACAGACCTTATTTCTAATCTACGATTAATCCAAACTTATAAAGTCCCAACAAGGAATATCTTCTTTTCGAATGTGCACATAAATGACCCGCAACTGTGCTTTCTGATTTCCATAAAATCATTCATTCCTATTCCACCATTGCGCCTACGTAAATAACTTCGCCGCTCGCTTCGTCCAAAAATGCCTCGTGAAAACTCACTCGCCAACAAAAGATCTCCTATCCCACCAACATATCCATATATTGTTATTTTATTGCGCGTAGTAGGAACTAACGTGACTACCGAGCATCGTACAATATGGGGATGTAAGTGCGATCGGGGGGAACGAATACGGGCCGCGTTATGTGATTTGGCAGCTTCTGTGATTTCTGAGGCAATGTAAGCCTGTGGTTACATGGTAGGAAGGGTCGATGCCTCGAGCGGGAAATCGTTTGCGGGGCAGAATTTGGGGTATGACTGGATAACGGCGTTGAAATGACGGAGGGGATGATGAATAAAGAGAGAGGGAGAGAGACAGAGAGAGAGAGAGAGAGAGAGAGAGAGAGAAGCTGAAGCAGCATTGTTTATTTACTCGCGTAAATAATTTTATTTACTTATAAGTTATTGAAATATGACAAAGCAGTAACGATTCTGGATGTTTGTAAATCTGATATTTTCGTTTGCTCTTCGTTAGCTTATGATCAATTTGATCAATTATTATATAACCAAGATATTGAAATGCTCTAAGTACCATATCATTAGATTATCGGCAATAGCAATTTGTAAATTTATTATAAATTCACAATCCTATGCTTATTTTAATTTAAAATTATAATTTCACTGAGTCCTTTCGTTTCTCATACAATTCCATAACTAAATTAAACGACAATTAACTTACGCGTAAACAAGCATTAATTTTATTACACGTTTTCGAACACATGTAATCCACTTATTCGAAAATTAGTATCAGGACCAATTATCTCTTTTCATACACCTTACCTGAAAAAAAAATAATGATAATACGTATAGATGCAGACAGGATGCCCAGACTCCCCACGCGCAAAGAGAGACGGCGAATAAAAGAGAAAGCGAGGACCCCCACGGAGGGCGCTAACTCGAACCAGCCCGCTCCCATCCAACCCCCCTCTCGCCCCTCTCACCCACCGCACCCTGACTAGAATTATATTTGGATTACAAGCATTATCGCCCCGGAATAAACTTGACTTTTATGGCTGTCGAATCGCCAGGGGCTTAGGTAGCTCTCACTTTCTCTCCTTCGGCTTGTGTGTCGCCGCCCGGGTTCGGTGATCCTTCACTCTGTACCGCCCCAAAAAGCGGCGTCTCTCTTTAATTCTGTCTCCCCATCCACCCACCTACCCTCTGTCAATCTGCCTCTTTTTCACCCATTCACTCTCTCACTCACTCACACTCATTCGCACTCATTCGCACTCATTCTCTCTCTCTCTCTCTCTCTCTCTCTCTCTCTTTCGTGCTCATTTATTCTTATCACTGCAGTGGTCTATGACGAATCCACGAGTCACGCGATTTTTCGAAAATCTTTGATTTCCTGTTCTGCCGCGTTCTCCTTGAAGTTGATGACTAATTTTCGAGAATCTCAAGAATAGATAATTAATAATACAGTGTTCGGAGCCAAATGAAAAATCGAGATAAATATTAATGAACGCCCGTTGTATCGTCGAATTATGAGAGCGAATAAACGATTATTATTGACTGTTGTAGTTGACATTTTTTCAATTTGTCAATAATTGCGCAGTAAAAATAGCAATATTATTGTTGAAAAAACGTCTGAGTGCGGTGTTTCACTTCTTTAGTTATATAGATAGAAATTAATTAAAGCACGGCATAATAATTATTTTAATGAAAATATTAATTCTATTTCATAAATACTTTTTCTTCGATAATATTACGATAAGAGTCAATTTAATTACGCTTACGTTTAGATAAATATAGCCTATTAAAATATATGAAACTTTTTGCCTTCAAGATAAATTATTATTATATGCAAATAAGGATAAAGTGAGGAAGTAGTTTCATAATCTATGTGCGAAACATCTATAGTGCAGCTTAATCATTGATATTGATCACTAAATAAAAATGAAGCAGACTACAAATGAAATAGTAAATAATAGAGCAAAGGCGAAACTCGTCATCTATTCAAGTCACATTTCAACTCGTAGAATGTAAAAAATGTAACTGATATATAATTCTCACCGCCCCACAAAGACTACAATAACGATTACAATGATTAACCGTTTTTTCCATCTCTTCTCAACAAATAAGAAAAGGAAATATTCGCGGATGTCGATTAGTATTGAAAATACGGGACAAGCATCTGCTTAGATTGCGGAGGATGCAAAATTAGTCCCTTAATCGGATTAATCCAGGCTCGCGATCGTTAATAAACGCGTAAGAGTCGATGCCACTAATCGGAGCCACGTATAACTTGCAATCGCGGCTGGAGCGAGGCGCAAGAAGATGGACGAGTCGCGGCGAATTAGCCTCGATCCCGTCCTCCACTACAGCGAGATTAAGATATTTCCTGGAGGAGAGGCAGACCGCGCGCAGCCGAGCTCTGACAGCCAAATAAAGATCAAATAAATTAATACGCTCTCAGCTTGGCGTTGGCTCTCAGCTCGAGCCGAAAGGGACGAAGGGAAAGGGACGGACGGTTAGAGGAAGGGACGAGGGGGCAAAGGAAGGGGATTGAGCGCGAGAAAGAGGGAAGGCGCGTTAACTCGTGTATTCTCTTCTTCTTCTCTCATCGAAGCGGCGGCAAGGACCCTATTGTGCAATGGAATTTGTAATTTAGATTGATACGTTATGCCGTTCGCGCACGCCTCCTTTGCGTAGTTCGTCTTTTTATATACTGCGCTTGCCACCCTCCCATTGCTCTTGTTGGCTTTGTTGCTCCTTTTTTGTCTTTCATTCTCCTTAGTGTCTTTGACTTTCACGAAGTGCTCGATTAAGCCACAGGGAGAAATCTTCTTTTCCATTACGACTGGAACGATATAATTATCACTTTACAGTTTCGTTCTTTGTCAATTTTAATAAAACTTTTATTAAGTTTAGCGTCCCTTTCATTTGTAATTAACACTATGTACCCCGTCGTTTTCATATACAGTTGTTCCTTATTCATTATTAAGGCAGTGCCTTTCTTCTACCAATGGTCGATTTAGTGAGATACAGTTTTAATGATTATTCTCATGATTATACGATTTATACGAAAATAAAGTATAACGGAATTACTTAAAAAATTGATGCTACTACGGCAGACCAGACATTGTGAAAAAATATATAGCGAGTTGATCGTTAGTTGCCCAAATATAATAATAAATACCATAAGAATATGGAAATTAATATAGCTTGAATGAACATTTTTACATTTCGTGGTTTCAATGCTTCTCTCAATTTATATTATCGATAATATTATTATCAATACAATTTATTGGCTAATTCGTTAATTTTTTATATTAAATTAAATAATAAATTTCCCTTTATATATAATTTGATTTAAAAAAAAAATATCTAAGACATTCGGATAATTGATGATAAATTCAGATAATATTACTTGACTCAATTTGCATTAATATGTATATATTATTATTATTATTATTATTATTATTATTATTATTATTATTATTATAAACAATCAGCCATAGTACATAAAAATTTTATTTATTCAAAAATATACAATATAACTGGTATTAAATATTATTGATTTTATATTGAAAATTACTGCTACAATAATATTTTATAATAGAAAATATTAATTCAATCCGAGATTATTATAGAAACAATCAACTACTATTTCTTATCAGCTTTAGTATACATTTGCATATATTCATACAATCCACAAAGAACCTCCGTATAATATCTATTTTCTTTTAGACAAATTTCTTAAGGGCAATTAAGCTTTCCTTTTGTCTTGACTAGGAGGTTTCTCAATGTTTTTTTTCTTTTTCTTTTATGATATTCTTTAACCATTATCATGTATTTTTACTTACAGTAGTATTTACATAAAAATTTATTATAAACATCTTAGTCGCTCATTATAAAGCTCAAAAAAGTTAATAAATTTCTTTCAAAATAGTTACTTAATTAAATGAAACAAGATTACTGAAATTAAAACTTTAAAAAGAACTTATAAGTTTTAACAGCCGTATTTTAAAGAAAATTCATAATTAAACTTACTCAATGTGAATTATCTATTCGTTCGGAATTAAAAGCAATTATATATACATGTTGTTATAAGAACGTTTTTTATGAGTGTTTTTTTTTGTAACTTTTTTTAATAATAAATAATCGACCTTAACTTCAATTAAAATATTTATTATTATAGAAATCTCAATTTATGTAATGCATAAAGAAATATTAAAATATTATTAAGTAGAAATCCATCGTTCAAATATTTTCAATCGATTATGCATATTTGAACCGATACGTCATAAATATCTGTATTTTTTCTTTCTTTGGAGAATTTCCTATATTCATCCAGCTTCCTCAAGTACTAAGGTCTTACATCGATATCTTCGCATATACTTATTGTAAATACAGAACGAAACTTAACCATCGAATGATTGTACGCACCTGCCAAGATTGCACCGACACTAAATACAACTCTATTTACATAAGCTCTAATTCTTCAATCTTCATAATTGCAGTATTTTAACGTCTGGTATTACAGAGATGTGTTAAACGTATGTATTTTGCTCATCATAAGAGCATAATCTGCATAATACAATACTGTTAAACATAGCAAGCAATGAAAACATTCACTCAATTTAAGTATATCGTTTGGAAATTGCATATATCAAGCTTTTAAGTCAATTGGTATTTCGTCATTTTAGAGAAGGTTTTTTTAATGATTCTATATAATACTTTTGCTTTTAAAAGAATTTTTTTAAATAAAAAATATTCAAATTTAAATGCATGAAACATTTTTACGTATAAATTAATATTCCACACTTAATTACTTACTCAGCTCGATATTTCAAAAAAATCCCATCGCCATTTTTGACACTTAATCCTAAAATAGATCAACAAGAAGCTTTCAAACAATGTAACATTCAGAGATTTGCAAAGAAAAATAAAGAATTTATTGAGAATTATTAATTGTAAGAAGCAAAGTATTGCTTTTGCAAAAGAAATTGACGAATTTTACCCAATTACAACTTTTATACACTAAAATTGAGAGGAAAAATATTGAGACTTTTCAAAATGATATTAGATCCAATAGGAATCGTATCCGAGTAGCATTGTTAGCATACATCTCACGACGTACAATTCACTGTGAAATGAGAATTATTAAGAAAATATAAGATATTCATAGAGATTATTGTATACAATGAAAATACATCAAACAATATTCACCGTTTAACTATTTACTAACCTATAAAACTCATTGTCTTAAAAAGCTTTGAAATAGCATATGAGCTTTTACGACTGGATCGTCTTAGCTCATTTTCACTCGATAACTTTCAGAATGCATTTAAGCTCGTCATGAGACAAGAAAGAAGTATGCAGTATTCACAAGTTGATTCTTACCCATAAAAGCGCACAGGCAACTCTGACCATAGACTTCTTATATAAATATAAGATTAGAAAGATTCATGCCGAAGTACTTGAGCCGGTGAGGTAAAAAGTACGTGATGAGGGCCATAATGTACGTGTTTACCGAATATTGGAATATCGGAAACAAGATTTGTCGATCTTTAATGAATAAACGATGTAATCATACGGTGAGGGTGATGGTACTTTTCCTATTTTTCGAATTCTTCCCCAAATATATGCGGATTCATAGGTATAGCTATACTTTTATTCACAATTACCTTCAAATTCTATATACGAATCGGTATTTTAAATTATTATTCATAATTTATATTAAAAAAAAAAAAGAGCATTCGAGAATAAATTATATAATATCATTATGACAATAATAAAACTTTTTGTGCATAGAAAAAAAAATAAAACAATAAGAAAAATAGAACAAGTCTACTTAGAAATAGATTATAATTTATGCAATTAATAAATAAAAGTTATTAATTGTATAAATAAAAGCAGAATTTCATGTAATACAAGAAATAGTCTGGACACGATATTTTTTTATATTTTTATAGATATATTGATACGCTATATAAAATATGAATAAATATTTGAAATTTTGTGAAAATATGCAATAAATATCTATTAAATTTATTCATTTTCTTCATTCCCGCCTGTCGATTTTTGCGAATTTCACTCAAAATACGAGTAGTTCGTATAACATAAGACTAGGAAAGTCGTAAGTCATAGCTCGTCTTCGAATTTCGAGAATTTATTTATCGCATCCAGTTGCGAGCCGAATATCTCTATGGGAGATTTACGTCTTTTACGTTGGCACGTATACGTATGCGCTTGTTATCCGAACGTCGAACTCGCGGAATTTTTCCCCGATACATCGTTTACGAGTTCGGCATGACGATATATGGAGATCTGAAATGGACGTATTAAGTTATTTACCACCGGCTTGCAACTATGGAAATTCGTCTCTCGCGTTGCTACTCGTCGTCTCGCTAAAGAAATTCCCTTCCGCGAGGAAAACAAATATTTTAGAAAATTAACTATTTCATGAAATTTCGATTCAGTCAATGACTATTCAAATTATGAAATGACTTTTTTTTCTTTCAAGAAATAAATGTTAATATACACGCGTAACACGTGCATTGCGTACCATCAAAGGAATACATTTTACATTATATAACTTGATAATTCTCTAAAATAAACTAACGAAGAAGGAAAATTTTACGAATATACGGGAAGGAATATTTGTGCGACTTAATATACGAAAGAAAAAGCAACTGCAATAAAGCAAAACGATCCACACACTTTATAATTGTTTAAAGCAGAATTAATATTAGTCTAGCTTATGTCAACTATAACAATTCAGTGTAATAATTATGTCAATAGCAGTATTTCCCTGATTTAATGTAAGAGATTCCTTGTATTGACGGATGTATTGACTAATATCCAAGAAGCATAATCATTGTTGATAAAAATTTATAAAAAACATCAATATTGCGATGAATTAATTATAAAACAATAAATTCCAATGAATACATTGTATAAGTCAACCCTCGATAATAATTGGTAAAATAAAGACTTTAATCAGTTCCAATTATTTTGCACATGTAACCGAGCCGTCAATTCACCATCCCTTTGTGTTCATTTAAACTTTTCACGCACGTAATTTCCTCGATCCATCTGTCATTTCTTAATCTTATTTCCAAGAAAGTCCCTCCCTCTCTCTGTTAATTTTGCCGTATCTTGTCTCCTCCATTAAGTTTCTCCATATTGAAGTCGTATCGCAAAAGTCTTGGAAAGCGCTAAATATAATTCAATTGCAATGTACTTGCGCTACTTACATTTGTAAGACACTTCAGACATTCAGCTTAACAGTGAAACAAATACACACTTTCGCACCCTCACCATTCGATCAAACGCGAATTTACTTTGACGCGTATTCACATGCTTTTGCGAGTACGTAAATTACTCTCGCATTCAAATTCACTCCTTTTTTTATCCTTCCTGCCATTACATCTTTGAAATATACGAGGTTTTTTTTATTGATCTGAAAGTAATTATTATTTAAATTAGTGAGGCATGTTGGTTTGTAAAGATAAATCTTTTGAAAGACTGCTCGGTTATATATTTGTGCCTAAGTATTAAGAGTGTGTGTAATTAGAAAAATTCGTTAATAAGAAATTCGCAGATGTTCCATATACTAGAAAGTTCGTTATAATATAAAGGATAAAAATATAGGGGGGCGAAATAACGTGAGATATATTCGACAGAAAAAAATAAGGAGAGCGTTAAATCATTTTTCTTATAAATATATAATGCGAACTTTCAATATAATAATCATAACAATAACAATAATAATAATAATAATAATAATAATAATAATGATAATAATAATAATAATAATATTTAATGATCATGTATGTATATAAAAGTAAAATATTTATTTATGAAATTCTTACTAATGTAGATGGGTAATTAAAATTTATGCAACCTAAATGCAAAATACACTTTTATGCAAATACAAATACACAAAATTTATTTAAATAGAGTGAAACGATATTATGTTACATTGATCGATATTATTACAATGATATTTAACAATTATATATGAATTAAAATGATATATGACAATTTAAAGTAATCAAAAATACATATCAAATATCGAATGAAAATCATAGCGAATAAATAAATATTGATTGAAATCTTAATTAAATAATGAATTCAATGTCAAAGAATTGATAAAATAGGAAAGCATTAGTATCTATTGTTACCTATTGTTATAATAATATAATTAAAATAGATAGCGTATATAATTTTATATTTTTTTTGTTTTTTTTTGTTTAATAATTATTACCATTCTTATATAGCAAATATTATTAGTCACGTCATATTGAAAGATGATGCGTACGAATTTAAACGAATACGTGATATAAAAAATAGACAATGGGCTTAGAACAAATCGAATTTCGATGTAAAATGCCGTGTTTTTAATTTTTACTTCGATATGCTTCCAATTAAGCTTTCAAAACTCGAACTTTTTTCTTCGTATACAAAAATTGCTTTGGAAAAAAACTATTAGATATTTACGTTTTCCCTATATATATAAATCAATATTGGATATTGTATATTTGAATAATATTTTCAATAACTTAAATGAATTTTCTATCATCAACTTTATATAGCAAGTCACCTTCATATTATTGTAAGTCGCTAAGTCATTTATCATTGAAAAATATTTAAAACATTATAATATATTGAATCTGACTCTATTTAGTATAAACCTTGAAATTGTAAAAATTGCATAAAATAATTATAATTTACAAATTAAACCTTACAACGAGTATTTCCCTATCGGAATACATTGCTCAATGCTTTAAAGTATTACATAAAGCAATTTACGTTGCTAATAAATGTCAAGCTTCATTTTTGAAATAGCAATACTACTTAAATAATTCTTCACTTCTTTCTAAAATAAAAATACCAATATATAGTAATAAAAACGATAATTCTTTGAAAGAGACACTAACTCATAGTTGTACATCATTTTTTTGTCATTACCTGGGAAAATACGGTTGTAAGTCTGTTTACAGGCCATAAAATATTACGTAAAGCTCCGTTCGAATTTTTATACAAATCGTTCAAAACATTAAGTTGTAAAACACTATTTTTTCCCAAGCGTCCTCACCACTAAACTATGCTTAAAAATGTACCCCATTAAAATAAACTAAACACTTTTGAGGGCAGAAAAAAAGCATACGGAGACGTTATTATTATAATGCCGTAAATAGTCTACCGCGACCGCAAATAATGAAGACATAAGAGGAGACTTATTGTCTAAGAGAGTGCTCTCGCGCCGAGAAAGGGCGGGGAGGGGCGGGAGGGGGGAG
>NW_011948423.1:1303489-1342170 GCF_000503995.2 Ceratosolen solmsi marchali
GAGCGTCGGACGAAGGAGGGCCATTTTGTGGTTTCTTGCGAAATTTATGATGATTAAACGTTGCCGCCGCGCGCGATGACTTCATTGACCCGCGTGGCTTCACTATGCGGTGGACGCGGACAAATTAGATTGCCATTTTATAATGCGTGGCTTTGCGCTAGGCGTGGGCGCGTCGCTTAAAAATTATTCATCGCGTCGCACTTTTAATTGAATCCGATTATTATGCGCTCGGCGCATCGAACCTTTTTCTCCTCATTCGTAGCGTATAGCTTTCACGGCTAACCGCGTTTAATTAGTATAATTGCCGGCCGACGAAATAATTAAAGTACTTTGCGCATCTTTCGCGTTTGTCTTCACGATTATGTTAAACTGCATAAACAGTTTCACTCTAGTGACTTTATATTTTCATTTACATTTATATATTTTCGACGAGATTAGAAATCTTAACGCGACTTACCATTTAAAACCCTGTACGAAACTTTTCCCAAACACTCATTTATTCGTAGCTCGACAAGCATTTCTTCACAAAGTAGAAACCCGTTAAAAATAATCTATAACTTTTTATCAGCTTAGATTTAATCTAATACATTGTAAAGATAATTTGATGAATTTTCTTTCCGTAAATTTTTAAACGAACATTTTTTTTTTTTTTTTTTTTTTTTTTTTTTTTTTTTTTTTTTTTTTTAATGATCTTATAGTTATTTTTAAGTAACACTCATCTTTAAGTAGCACTCGGAATATGTAAGCCATCAAAAAATTAATCCATCGACCTAAAATCGTTTAATTTCATTTATTATTATAATAATATGTTAGCTATGAAGAATAAACAATACAAAATACGTATAATATTGTGTATATAAATGTGAATAGATAGCATTAGATTAATAGTCATTTTTGAGATTTATACATATATTGATTAGATTATTCTAAATATAGTAAAACCCGATAATGTTAGGTATTATTGAAATATCGATTAGTACTGATTAATATGCTTTATTTGAAATCACAAACTCAAATTTCATTGTATATTAATTATCTAATTAATAAATGAAAATCAAATATTATCTTATTGACTTGACATTATTGTACTTTGCTTGTTCACATAACAGCAACTCATTGAACACCTCATTCTTTGGCAAATAATCTCATATTATAATTTCATAGCCATAAGCCTTTAAATGAATGATTCAACAAATGCATATATTCTTTCTTCTTTTATTATAGTCGAATTTCAAAAGATACGGGCACATGAATAACGAATAAACCATGTATGTAGCATAATCTTAAATAACCTCAAAGATCTGTGTACAACATAATGCGTATTTCTCAACACTTGAAAACACTAATATAAGGAGAACATATAATTAAATTTTACATTTGGTTATTAAAAGTCGAAAACTTACGACGGCAATTACCAAGTTCAGGTAGAATCCGCAAGACTGTAAAAGAATAACGAAATAAACGAACGAACGAACGATTTTCATTACTCCGCGAAGGCACATCACAATGCCTTACATATTCTCCGCTACAGTGTAATTGGTAAAATTAATTGGAAAAGACGTGGAAGCGGGCGCCACTAGTATCGTTGCCTCCAGCTTTCACGAAATGGCTTAGGCGAGCCGAAAATTAGGCGAAGAGCGAAGGAAGATTTCGAGTTAGCCACTGCTATCAGTTATACTATTATCTGCAGTGGCCGCCAAGGGGAAAGTCGAAGCCGACGACTCCTCTCTCTCTCTCTCTCTCTCACACACACACACATTCGCCTACCCTCTCAGTCATTCTCTCCTTCTATCTGACCACATATTTATCTCTCTCCCTCTCTGCATGTGCATATGTGTGCGCGCATGTTTGTACGTGCGTATGTATCTATCTCTCTATCTATCTATCTTTCTCTCGTATGCTCGTATACGGCAGCCACTCGCCTCCACGCCCGCAGTTGCTGTACATCCCATCCGCCTATACGTATGCTACACCCGATTTCTCTTTTCTCCGCCTTCGTGGCGAAGTGAACTTACGCAAGTCCGCATGTGACTTTTCCAGTTCCTTCTGTTGTTAATGGCACAGAGGCTCACCGATTGAGCCAGCAATATTTTCGCCAGAAAATTCGCACTCGCCGATCAGCCACTTTAAAATAGACTTATAAATACTAATTTATAAGTAATTTATTTCGCTAAGGCTGCGTACTGCAAAATCCTACGACTTTTAATTAATCGCTAACTATACACACCCGGATAAACTCTATGTTAAGATTATTTACTATAAATAAATGAGTCTACTATATGTAAATTCCCACAGTGGTGTAATAACAATTATGGATAAAGCAATCAAAATCCAAGGTCCTAATGACTTTTTTAATAACTTTAGAATTATTGTAATTTATTTTAATATATGTATGCCAACAATGGCTTTATAATCATGCAGCAAGTGTTAGAAGTTTAAATATACTGCATAAAAAGATTTTCATCTATTTCCCCTAAATTATTGCGATAATTTAACATACACACAATATACCAATGAATCATTCTAAAATAAATTTAATAATTATTTTACTTATTTGATTAAATAATATTTTTTCAACGTAAAATTAGCTATAATTATAAATGTTTTACTTTGGAGGACTTATATATTTTTCATATTCTAAGAAACGCCCTTAATATAATAATTAAACCAGTAATTAGCTCTTAAGTAAGCCATTGTTTGCTAGAAATAGCTATAGAAAGAAAATAATTTGTCGTACCCAATAATTATGCTTCAGAATAACCAGGCTTACAAAATTATTGATAATATTGTTCCCACATAAATTCGTGGCCATTTAAATATAACAATTATTTTTTAAATACCTTATGGAAAATTTAGGTACAGTAAAGAACAATTGACTTATAATACTTTGAATCTTTATTCGGCCATTCTTGTTTCTTCGTCATCGGTCACACCGCCGTCTCTCTTAATTGATTCTTATAACGAGCACCAACTACCCACACAATAATGCTCAACTATCGATCCAATGGTATTAAACTTCTTAAGACATTATTTCACATTTTAATTTGACTGTTTAACTTTACCATCAATAATACGGATGTCATCCATTACAAGAAAATCTCTAATTTACCTCCCTCAATAGCGGATAGCTCAAAAGAAATAAAAAAACAACGTGGAGTCGAGGTGGACTTTAGCCGTCACCCTCTTCTAAACTCATGAGCTACCGCGGCCGCTCAGTTAGTATCGTCGCCATCCTCAAATCCATGGCGATTCGCTGCTGCGAATCGAATTTATTAAAAGCGCCATTCGAGCGAGAGGCTTCCTACATAAGCGCGACCGAGAAGGCGTCGGCGTCGGGAAACGAGAGAGAAAGCGCCCACTCGCTCTCCCTTTCGCCTTTGAGGATCTTCGACACACCCGTTATAAGCATTCTCCGCGTCTCCGTAAAGAGACGAAGGTAATTAATTGCCATGGCAACCAACGCGGCCACGCACTCCCACACGCGATCTAACTGAAATATGGCGCGCGGACGAATTCTGGCGAACGCGGCTTCTTCGACGGGTAAGCTGAGACGTGTGTGCGGATCGACGCGCATCTTTCACGTATGTTCGTGTGCGCGCCGGAGAGAGGGAGTCTGCGCTCTTTGTTGGACGATCGCTCGTTCGGCTACACTTTATCTATTTAATTACACGAGAGAAGCAACTCCTTCCTATTCATTTTAAATTCGGAGTTAATAAGAACGTATTGATTGCTCGAGGATAACGTGATTTTCAAAATGAGTGTCTACCTTGTAAATGTTTCGAGAGCATAATGAAGGTATCATCTATTTAAATATATCAACATTACTTATTAATGTTTCGAATGCATATACTTATCATAATTCATGAGTATGAATGTAAATTATTATTTCCCATGCAATGTATAATACAATGGAATTTTTATGCTTGGTATTCAAAAAGTTATTTTCTCTTGCATTAATGCGCGAACGCTGATATTAACAATATTTTAAATCGATTATTCATTATTGTCATTAAATTGATAAAATTATTTTAAATATTTCATTGTATATGATGTAAATATCTGTGACGTAAAAAGAAAAATAACGCGGCACGCGCTGTAATACTGTCTACGAGCTCATGACTTTAAACAATATTACACAATAAATCCTTGTTTATTATATAATTTAATTCATATTCTCTACTTAATATGCATAGTTGCGGAAATATGTATTAATTAAATTATAAGTATCGATTAATTGATAATGTGATTAAATATTCAGATGGAACGAGTCGAGCAGATTTGATTCCCGAAGGAATAAAATTATAAATGCGACCAAATATAAAAACACAGCATAGATTGACACACATTAATAAAATGATTATAAACTAATAATTAAACGATTAAATTATCACAATTAATTATTTGACAAGAGTTGTAATTAATGCTCTGTGCATGGAATGATGAAAGAATCCGTTGACTGCTAAATATTATCTATAAATATAAACGAATGTAATGAGTATTGCGTACAGGCAGACTCGTTCAGCCATTCATAAATGTAAAGAGGTTATGAAATTAAATCACATTATTTGGAATTTGTTTGTATTATATATATGACTTTCCTTCTAAATCACTGGTCATAAAATTAATTTACATAGTCCGTGCCAGCCAATCTATGGTGCAGTAGATCTCGAATTGTTAAAGGCAGTATCGTATTATTATTACCATAAAACTGATTTACAATATACTAAAAAAACTAGTTTCAGAGCAATTAATAAAAATTCCTTAATTTAATTTAAACACGTGTATTTTAAATTCCCATAAAATTGCAATAAAACTTATTATAGCTAATCAAAGCGAATAAGACTATTTACATTCTATTACCCTTTTTTATATACAAATTTCACACTCCAAACAAAATAAATTTGAATTATTTAATTAATTAGAAATACGTTTTATTTTTATATATGCTAATGATGATATTGCATTCAGTTAGATTTCTCGAAAAACCAGATAACAATTAATGATTCACTATCAACTCATAAAATTTTCGTTTGAATACCACACTTAATTATTATTCTTACAATATTAATTAATTATATTTCAGATTATGTTACTTCCTAGAAGTTAAATAATCAACAAACTATATAGTCATTTGTGGTAAAATGATAAAACACTTTTTTGTACGAAAAGTATTAGAATATAATGGAAAAGATAAAAATAAAGCCAATATTTAACAAACTGTCAGTATAAAAATTAATTTTTTTTATCACATATAATTTAAACGTAAACATAAACATTTATGATAGTGAATAAACGTTCGGACGTAATTACTTTATAAATGTATAAAAATAATTGATTGCTCTATATTTATAGATTATAAGATATGAAACTCTAAAATTATCTTACAAACTCATAAAAGATAGGATTAATGAAACAGCCTTTAAAAAAGAACGTGCTATGATGAAATTAATTTTATAAATCACAAAGTTCTTTAATATAAGTCAATAAATAACTCTGTGTTTAAAATAATCAAAAATAAGACATATATATAGAAAGGCAATTACGTATAGTTGTCGTTCATTAATTTAATTAAATTATACAATAACCAATATTTCAAGCTCATTTGATAAATATTCAAAACCTATTATTTACACCTTAAACGAGTCCCATGTACTGACTCTACTCCAATATTTTCGAGAAAAAACTGAGAATCCTAAACAATTTTTTTCAGTGTAAATAAATCACCTTCTATAAATAGAATTTCAATATTTAGACGAATCGTATTGATGCAATGCGATAATTAGATATCAAATACACGCACGTACGCGTAGTATTTATATAAAAAAAAAAAAAGTATTATTTGTAGAAAAATTGATTTATTAAGTAACAATTATTTAGATAGTGTGGCATTTAAGAAAATCGGCACTAAAATAATTATTCCATTTAAGAGTCACAAATATGTCATTTAGTTTAAGTGTATAAATATAATCCTTCCAAAAGTACAAAATTCACAAAAACATACGCTCGCATTCTTTCCTGAAGCAATAAAAATCATTCAAATAGTAAAATACTACATAATTATATCTACGCAGAATTAATTATAAAATTCATGCAAGACACACACATTATAAATATTCCAAATAAACAACGAAATAATAGAAAAACATGTTTTTTACGTTTTCGTTTCGATTTGCTTAAAGCCAATCCTATACGATTCATACAGAACGCCGTTTTTATACGTGTAATTATCGAATTTATAAGTCCTCGTTGATTCAAATTTTTGATATCCGTATATGTATAGGCAATGTTATGCAGCAGAGCCAAGTGAAGATGTACCTAGTTCAATGTTCCTAGTAGGGAATGATTCTCGCCATGGTTCTCGGAACACGACAATTCTAAAACAAAAGCGTTTGGCCGCATATCACGCGCCGCTGCCGCCATTTCCAAATAACTCGAGCCGGGAAATCGTCGGTAACAAGAGTCAGGCGCTACTCGGTCGCTACAGCCATCAAAAGCAGCTGCGCAATGCCGCGAAAACCAGGCTCTCCGCCCTAGTCGCCCGTTATCCGCGAGACAATAAAAATAAAGCAAATGATTTCGCAAATTACATTGGCGCTATTTACGAGCGAAGCAGCTCAAGACAAGCCGATACACACGCGGTCACGTCTCATTCCGCGAGTTGTCTCGTGCGCATCTTTCCGTCTTACTCCGTAGCGGCGGCATCGCCTTTCTACCTTTACACTCTTCTCCCTTTATGACAGCTCGAGCTCCGACGAACGAGAGAACGAGCGCGGGAGGACGGGAGGACGGGAGGACGGGAGGACGGGAGGGAGGCAGTCGAAACGCCTCTCCCCCAACCTGACCACGTAAGTACGGCATGCGTCCGTGCACACAGGGACACGCACGTACACAGCGAGAGGCAGGGTGAGTGAGGGAAGATGGGAGGGACGAGAGGGACGGACGGGTACCGAGAGAAATAACATAACAAGGATGCCCGAGACCGAGCGAGCGGGAGAGAGGCCTGTAATGAAGACCTCAAGGCGCCGCGCCTCGGCGATAATTACAGGGAGCCAATCTTACAGCCTTCTAAAGGCTTAAATGTTAAACGTTATATGTGCCCCGGCGCTGCTATACGTCTCCGCTGAGGCCGACTACCGTAGCTTTTATACGCGGCTTTAAAGCTGCGCTAACGCTGCCAGACTGCGAGAAACGCTCCCAGGGAACGTCCGGGTGCCGGCTATTCGAGCCTTCGCGCGATTTGCTGTGGATGATGAGCGGCGTAGCCTTGGAATCGCTTCAACCGGGACATTTTTCACGCTCGTTAGCGTAGCTTTGCGTACCCGGACGGTCTACGTACGCTTAGGCCACTAATCCGATCGCAGACCGAGGTAATGACGTCCGTCAGTCTATGTTGTTCTGCCGACGTTGTCTTTAGGTTTATGAATTTTCGAGGTGATGGAGGAGAGTGTTGGATCGAGCACCTTTTTATGTCGCATAGAGTCCTTTCTTTTAGTAGGAAAGCGTTAGCCTAAAGAAATAAGATTTTTTATTACCATAGACCAAACGAATTCGCGACGGCATTTCAAAAAAAAAAAAAATTACCAAAAGCGTATATAAGCAGTGTCCAACATGCTATTTAATAATAATCTCCTCGTTTTGTCTTTCTATATTTATATTTAATATGGATATGAGGTGAAGACGATAAAAAATATGCTTTGAGCAAGTATCATCTACCATCTTCCTTGTCTTGTCTACTCTATTCCATTATTAGATAATAGTGATCTATTTCACAGCCAAACAAGTTTCGCATAATAAATAACTTGGGGATGCTTCTATAACATCTACGAGGTTACATTACGCACCAACTATTAATAATTCAATCCTTTTCATTTTTATATATTTAATAACTGTAATAAAGGAGTGCAGTACGTAAAATTGAATATATACTTTTGTTCGAAAAAATTATTCAAGAAAAACATTGACTGAAGCATAGTTATTCTTTGACCAATTACAATACAAATTCGCAACCGTATCACCCAGTTAAAAAAAAGTCTCTAAAAATTCTTAAATCATTCATTTACCATTACAGTCCCCGTAGAAGTAGTCAATTTATTTGCTATAACTATTAGTTGTCATAAATACTAAAAAATGTTTGAGTCGTTTATTTATTATTACAATTCCTACGATTGCAGCAACTTCTGTTCTGTAATTAAGATTGTCGCTCTTAAGAATTACTTAACCGATTGAAATTGTAGGTATTTGCAATTTTTGCATAAACAAAATTGTCAATCACAATACAGTTTTATTTCACGATCGCTCGTTTACCGAATTAATTTATTGAACATGTACGAACAATTTCGAAAAACGTGCGCACTCGATAGAATCAAAGCGCAAGTCGCGTTGAATCACCCACGCAATAATGACTAATGATTACGCTTATTGCACTTTGATATTGTATAACTACTCGCGACATCGAGTAACCATAAATTATATTCGAATAAAATTAGACGAGCGTCCAACTAGTACTTTTTTTTGTTTTGCAATAAGAATCAAATCGATATTACTACGTATTGATAGTAATCGTATATTACTACGAATTGTTCGTATACGGCTCCAAACAATTAAATACCATTATCCGCCAAGTAAATGGAAACTTTTTATCAGCAGCTCTACTCATGTACACACGCACGCACGCACGCACGCACGCACGCACACATACGTATTGAATCGTATTAATTGCCAACTGATGTAGCGCACGTTAAGCGAGTAACAAAAGCCTGCCGAAATTCAATGAAATTGAGTGTCGCGATAATAATGTCCGGTCAACAAAACAAAACCAAAAGCCCCCAGGCCATGGTCGAAAATGTTAAAATACAAGAGCCAAAAATGACAATTGTCTCGCTACATCTTCATTACTCGATTAATAGCACGAGAAGGATGGTGGGCCAACTCCCTATCCAGCCAATTCGGTCGATGGTACTTGCGTAACGCAATTTTAGCATTAATCGCGGCAAAAAACGGCATTTTTTCACAATAAGCATCCCGCGCAAACTGTTTATAAAGAGCCATTAAATGCAGCTTCTTGAAACACGAGCGCACCGACGTTACTTACGAAATATCAGTTTTTCTCGCGAAAAGGCGAGGAAGAAGCCAGGACGACGCCGAGAGACGGGACGGGTCGGCACTACTCTCTGCTCGTGCAATGAGAGGCGGACCAAGGGGAGAGGCAGGAACCGTTCGGGCAGAACAAAGGGGCAGCCGCCGCTGCGGCGTCGTTGCGAAATTAAAATAAACGGCAGTAAGAAGGAATACGGGCTTTTAGTGCTCTCTTGCGTCCGCAGCCTCATCCCGCGTAATGGGCCGCCGAGCTTCGCGATCGGGCGAGTGATTTTACGCGCGCAAAACCGATTCCTGCGCATTGGCTTATTTGCATTTTTCGAGCGGGCGATGCCGATCCCGTCGGGGCAAGGGAGAGGGGAGAGTCCACGGTAGCTAACGAACGATCAGGCGACTTTTTCCACTACTCGCGATAAAGATGGACGAGGCTTTAGCGGCGATTAATGAAAAAGTGCGCGCGCCGGTGGCTGCCGATGCTGCCGCTATCCGTACACTTAGGGATACCCCGGATGATAGATTTTACATGGCAGGTGGACGTGGATGTGGGGTAGTATGGCCGGCATTAAGAGGTTCTCTCGCGTTCGTGGCTTTTTGCTTTGGCCGGGAGCGCGTTACGGACTGGTCGTCGCTTTGAAAATAATTTTCGACATTTTTCAACGATCGCAATTTTTCACTTTTACGGCTCGCCTTTTTGCCCAGGGTCATCGAGAGAAGGTGCAGCGCGCGAGTATACATGCTTAAAGCACTGGGCAACAAAGTGTATCAACGAATTATCGCCGAGCACTTTGGAGAATTCGTTATCTTTTGCGAGATGTAACTACTATATTACGAAATTACTTTTAGCATACTTCGGGCGGCACAAATTATTTCTTTACTGTTGCAAAGTCCTTGTGGAAATTGTAGAACACGCGGCCAATCTTATTGTCGGCAATTAGGGCGAATTAAGTGCAATTATAAAACACTTTCGAAATAAATTAACGTATAAGGTGTAAGATCGGGTTCTAAATAATATGCGATACAATTTACTCCGGCAAAATCATTAGTATTAGTTTGATAATAATTTGCGTAAAAAGAGCACGCGCCAATAACTTAGCACAAAGCAAATTAATAAATAAATTTTGAAATTCTATTCCGTATTAACGGGGTAGGTAGGTGAGTGGGTGGTTGGGCGGGAGGGGGGTGTTGAGACGAGGTGGAATAGCAGGTGCCTGAGAATACATTTCAAATTACTCCGTCAATGTATTTCGATTGCACAATTATTTTCTTATTAAGATACGGTAATTTCAAGTTGGACGATAACAATCGGTTGTTAGCCCAGCGAAAATCACAGGCATTATCAAAGATGAAAAAATTAAATTTCTCAATTGCTCAGCGAGGAATTGACTGCTTAAAACTCATGGCGAGTTACGTTTTTAACGATCGCCTTAATACAGCACAGAAGCAATGTGCAAAACTACGGAGAGACCGAGTTAAGATCGAATAAAACTAAGGCGCTACGGTCTGCGGGTGCATAAAACGCAAATAACACCATGAATCTGGTGGCCACATTTCTATGTCAATGGAGATTTGCGCTGTAGCGAGGCCGTGAAAATCCTTGTGCTTATATACAGGCTTTGAAAAAAGGAACTTGATCACTCGTCGGCGAAGCGTAAAGGCAATAAAGAGGGGAAAACCGCGCGAAATTTCTTCCTCTCTCTCTCTCTCTCTCTCTCTCTCTCTCTCTTGGTACGCGCGATGGGTGCGTGAGCGTGCGCACCAATTTAAAGTTACAAATTCGCCTATAAAAGTCAGCGAGATGTGCGTCGACGATCGCGCTTACTTAAATTTTACAGCGGGAAAGGGCAAGTGAAGCGAAGGGTGGAGAAATTCGGTGCTGCGCGTGATTTTATGGTGAGAAAGCAGAGGAGGAGCAGGAGCAGAGAAAAATAAAGAAGAACGGTGAGCTTGTGGAGAGGGCTATGTAAAGGAACAAAGAGGGAAAAAGTGAAAACAAAGCGTGGATTCACTGGTTCATTGATTTTTAAACCTTACGCTTATACGCAAAAAATTAAAGATTTTCACCATACATTTTACTTCGATCGGGATATAAGCGGTTGAGAAAAACTTTACTTATGCCATTTTTAAACCTCGGATTCCCCATTTTATTATATGGCAGTCAATTACGACTTTTTTCGCTTTATACAAATAAGAGCCATTTGGTTACTAAAGAAATTTACAACATTTCTATAAATAACTACTAACAACCAACTATAAAATCATATATTTCTATATGATGTATCTTTCAATTGAAGTATTTCACTGAAATTTTATATCTATTTATATTTTTAGTTTTAATATATATTAATAATATGGGTGCGATAGGATTCTTCATAAATTTTTCATCCTTTTACATAAATTTTATTATCAAAATGGCAAATAAGTTGCATATATAACATATATTAAGAATTATATTTCATTAAATTACAAATCATCTTCGATATATTTTTGCACTAAGCTGACACTAAGCTCTCCGTTTCTTGATCATGTTTACAAAATATTTTGGCACACGAAAGCAAATTATAGACTTGCATTAGGATTAGTAAATTTAATAATAAATTAATTTGTTTAACTATAATTCTACTGTCTTTTTAATGGAGTAAAAGTCTCACATCACTCATACTTTACGGATAGTGTACATATTACATTAACATAAAAGAATATATAATTACATATAATATTACTTTTACCAAAGAACAGCGTATTCAAAAATTTAATTTTTAATTTTTATCTTTTAGTAATCTAATTACATACATATTATGCATGATGAAATGTACTGCATTTTCCAATTTTTTGTTATTTCGTTATTAAGTACAATTAACGAAATGGTAATATCTATATACATTAATTATTTTAAATAATTTATAAACACCAATGGAGAAAGTAGTAGCTTTAGTCTAGAATAAATAAGCAAGTTGATGTTACTACAATCATGGGAATAAAACAAATTAAATCCTTATGTGTTCAGATTATTTTGAAGAATGACACATTTCAAAAAATTGATATTCTTGAAAAATTGAAAATCATATATTTTCAACACGATTTAACAGGGATAAATGAAAGAAATCGGATTAATCTAAAAAGTAAAATACATGGAATTACAAGAGGAAGGGAAAGCAGAAAAGAAATGAGGGAAGGAGAGAAGTTATAGAAGGAGTAGTACCGTCGCAGCAAAGCACCGACAATCGTGCTCGTATTTTCCGATTAGAGGGTGGCATTCACTTATAAGCCATACCATAACACTTGTCCGCAGGCATTATGAATCTTCTGTCGGAGCGGGGAGAGGAGGCAAGCTTTTCTCGCTTTTCATCTCTCTCCCTCGAATGCTTTCGATCTCTTGCGCAACCGGGATTGGAAGGTGGGGGAGAGGGCAGATTTACGGTCACCTTGGGTACTGATTCACGTCGCGTAACTGCCAAGAGGAGCAGCACCGAGCTCTCTAAACCCACCCCTCTCTCTCTCACATACCCACTAGCGCGCACTCATGTACGCAAACACAGACACAGATACACGTTGATTCTTGCTCTCGTTGTCTGGCAAGCATGAAAAGTTGCGCGCCCCTTCGGTCTATATAGAAAAGCTAGCCACATGTTCATTCATGAGACCGTACATGCATACATTCATGTGTATAGAGGGAAAAGAGTCAAGGGATATGATATAGTTTGTGCCCGTAAAATTTGTATATAGAAAGCACTGTAATTCGACAATTATTATTTTATGAGCGCCTTTAACTGCCTCCTATTTTTCTAACTGACGGTATGACGCACGCCATTTTTTTCCCTTATGATCCAATTGACTCTGATGGAAAGAAAATCATTCGAGGTTTCGATCAGTGTGGGATTAGTGCGAGAATACGGCAGAGCAAGTTGGAAAAGATTTGAAATCCAATGAAGGAAAGTTTATGAGATTTCATTTCGTTTCAGAAATATACGTGATCAGCTACAATGATATATTGTAGTCCCATTCTTGAATTCTAGGGACAGATTCGATTTATATCAATAGTTTTATGCTTTTGCAAGTAGGAATACTTTCGATAATCAATTGATTTTATTAAAAAGCTGCAAATATTGCATTAAATATAACATGATTAACTGTAAATTAAATTATCTGTAAATTAAATTATATGCAAATTTATTAGAAAAGAAAAAAATAATGGTAAATAATTAGAGAAAATTTTTTATCTTAAAATAAATAATTTTACTGTAATTTCAAGCATTCAAGTGCTTAAAATAATTATTATTTAAATACACACAAATTGTATTTACGACGAGACAATATTCCAGATTTCAACAAAAAAAAAAAAAAAAAAAAAAAAAAATACGTCGTGACGATAATATTTTCATTTATAAAATAAAATATTTCAAACAATAATCAATCTAAGTTTTACGCACGAAATAAAATCGATATTTGAACTGTTACAATTAATTGGTATGCGTACCGATTAAATTTTTTTTAACTATATGTTATGTAATTTGATGTAATAGAAATTAAAAAAAAATTTATTAATCTAGTTAGCTAAATTGAAATTTACTCCAATAAAATCTCTTTTAATTATAATGGAACAACGTACAATCAAACAAAAGTTATATTGTTGTAATAATCGAATTTATAATATTAGAAAACATAATGAAAATTAACAAGCAATAAGATTTTAATAGCGATTTTAATACCATAATGTGTATGTTTTTAATTTTAAAATGAATAAAAAACTGAATTCATTGCATCGCTTTAATAATATAATATGCATTTAGTTTTGAAACAGAAAATCTTTCTTAGAATCTTTTAAAGGCAATATTATTTAAGAGCAATAATAAGTATTATTTGCGATTAAATAGAGTAACTTCCAAAGTCGAAACTACATTCTCTAATACTCTTGCAATATTAGCAATAAATTATTCATGAAACTTAATTTTTCAAACCTCACTGTATTAAAATTATTGGGGTTATTGTAATTTATCAATCGTATATCATAAACAAAGTAAATAAAATAGCATCTTAATTATAATAAAGTGAAAAAGTGTTAATAAACTCAATACGTGTGAATAAAAGTTAAATTTGAAGTTAGTCGTGCTCAGACACTACATTAACTATGTATATATATATATATATGTATGCAGACAGATATTGATCAAATCTCTTTCCAGTTCAAGAGTTCATGTCACATCAACGTGTACTTTCACTTCATAGTTCATATAACTTTATCATATTAATATACGCAACAGTAAAAATATTACTTAGAAATCTTTTGAATTTCATTATCTGTCTGATGGAACTTCGGGCTATTACAGCTCTTAACTGACAGTTGTACCTGTAACTTCAAATTGCTCGTGATACGCTCCTGTTCTAGTTACATAAACTAGTTAGAAATAGAAGTTTATTGCAAATAAGAAGCAGTTTCGAATCTTTTTAATAATGTATAACAACCCTCTTTTATAACATCTTACTTTTTATTAAAATGTGTGTTGGTAACTATATTGTCAAAATATAATAGACTTTCCGTTCAAATCTACAGCTGCAAGTTAAGATTTTTATTAATAATTTTTCAAAAATTAATTGATTTGACAAAGCAAAGCTAATAATAAATTTAAAATTCTAATTTACCGGTTATCTATTTTATATTTCTCGATTCTTGCAAAAATTAATAATTTCCGTATAGATAAACATTATTATTTCAATTTATTTTATGAATCCAGTATTCGAAAATATATATATATATAAATGAATATATATTTATATATACAATTATTTACATATAATCCTTATATAATGTCAAATGTAGTTTAAACATTATTTAGGTTAAAGGAACTTGTAAGAATTTTATAATAATATTTGAAACGTCAAACTTAATATTAAATGTAATGGTAATAGAAAATGAATTTATAATGTTCACATTTTTCATAAAACTTAATGTTATTAATATAATAAAACTAAATAATAAATTAAATGTGCTATAAACGTAGATAAATTAAATATCTTTTAGAATGTATAAATTTACGAATTTTTAATATAAACATCTACAATAGATATTACAGGACGATTAAAATTAAATTTCTAATACGAAAATAAATGTTTTCATTCAAAAAATATTGTTATCAATAATCACCAACGTCTTCGTCTGATTTTCCCGCGACAAATTGTAACCAATCACACCTTCTCACCATTACTCGCCGATGTATTAAAATAAGTCCACCTTGGAAGCGGAAATAAAATTAAAATCCCATCATAATAATATGCATGAAAATTCAAATTTTCAAATTCACATAATCGATTCTTCTCCAGAAACTCCACCTGGCACACTTCCATTTTAAATGCATTTTCAACACAAAGCTGACACTCGATACTCGGGCATACAAGCCCCAAATCTAATATCAGTCGCTCTGTCGTGGCAAGCGAAACAAACCAAAGTGACCGCGCATAAATAAACTAACGAACGGCGTAACTCTCGTCTGAAAAAAAAAAACGAGAAAAAGCTCCCGTGCGAAGCGCGAGCTGGATTTTTTCGCTAGGAAATGAAGGCGCGGAAATGGCTTCTCGCGGCGATTGCAGCAAATTGAAGCTCAAAGAGCTTCGCGACCCGTGATCCGTGAATAATTTGACCGCTCTCATATAAGGACTGATTTCTCTCCCTCGCACCCACCCTCCCTATCTGTATTTTTCTCCCCTCCGGGTGGGGTGACTTTAGCAAACGACGCGACACTAGGCGGTTCAAGCCGCGTACGTGTATAAGTGCCAAGAGTGGCATCGCCATCCATCGTTCTATTTGTTAGCGGGCTTAGCAAATCAGCTTCACGAGCTTACGCGGTACTCGGAGGAGAGAGTGAGAAAGAGAGAGAGAGAGAGAGAGAGAGAGAGAGCGGTAAAGCAAAGCCCGCTTTCTCGCCCTCTCTCATTTTCGTTTCGTCCTTTTTTGCCTTTTTTCGAGCACGTATCGGGCGCACGTGGAGGGAGGCATTTGTTAACGCTAACAGAATAAAAAATATCAGATAAGTCCATGCGGTAGGGTTACGCCGGCATGCTTCTTCTTTTATTGCACGTAGGCTGAGGAACGCGTGCTGCGAGCGAAATTTACGTACAGATGATTTTCTTCTTGAAATAATATTGCCTTTGTTGCTTTCGACGTAAAACGAGTTTTAAAAAATTAATGCGACTTTGTAATCAACTCCTGTGAGATTGTAGCGCATTACGTATGTGCGTATCTACGTGGATTCAACTATTCTACGTGTGTCTGAGAACTCTTACGGTTATTTTTAACTGCTTCGTTTATTTATTGGAATTAAGATTGTATTTTCATATAAATACGTTTGTAAAGTTTTCTTTGTTATTTTTTTGTTTTGTTCTGATTCCTTTGTATATCATTACCTTCGTATTTATGTACTTGGTATATCACGCTAGAAATATTTTGGCATTATTCATACGATAATTTGCTATCTACATATGGATATAGAACTATTAAAAAGTCGATCTCGACAGCTTTTCAAATTTTACTTTACTCATGTATGGATGAAAAAAGCTGCTGTTGCTGCTGCTGCTGCTGCTGCTGTATTAAAAATCACAGAAATTCCGGCTTAAATATAAATCGTGGAGGATATTAAAACGTGTAAATGTAAAGACTAAAATTAACATATTGTTTTTATAAATAAGAAAATACTACGTCAGCCTGCAACTTTCATCTGATTATGAATTTATTAATTATTAAGAATGATACAAAGATTTTTTAATATACACAAAATTATATATATAAATAAAATATTTATCTTTTTTTCAATTAGACCATATAAATTAAATAACTAAAAATTAGAGCAAATTAACAATTTAATGTGTATTTAAATACTGATTTTACTGCAATAGAAACTTCTCTGCGATCCACGATTTCCATATATGTCAATAAATTTCGTTTATTGCAATATTTATTTATCGAGACTTTCTCCTTAGGCTTGCATTTTTTTCAAGATTTTACTTACTTTCTACTTATAGTAAGCTTGATTTGAACGATAATTGCCATCTACTTTTAATTATTTAGACATTTCATTATCTTACGAGAAACATCAATTATGTTCATAGTTGTAACAAAAATAATAATAAATACAGAATTTCCAGAACAACTAATCTAATCATTAATCATTTTCACTGGCGTCTTTAATACATATTTTCTAATGATATAATCAAAAATTGAATTTACATACAATTGATATAATTTTCTGATATTATGTGCATACCAATCTATTTCATTTAAATGTTAAGTAATGAAAAAAATATTTTTATCTTGGAGCCAAATAATTAAATTGTATAACGGCTTTAATATGTTTTTAATCTGCCTAAAAAGCTACAATATTTTATTCAATATCCTTCTTCACAAACATTTATGCAAGTTTAAAAAACATAAAAATATTAACATTATTTATATTTCCATTTTATTTTAAAATTCATAAAAGTAATTGTACATTAAAAATATCTGCAACACTATTTTAAATAAGAATTATTAACAATTAGAAATTCGAATAAATTTTTAATCAAAATATTATATTCGTAATAATTTTTATCGAATAACTTTCTCATAATATTAATCAGTTAATTAAATTTTAAATTTTCATATAAATTTGTTTATTAAAACAGATCTTAGACAATTATTTATAACAGAATGGAAAGATCTATTTATCAATAATCCGTTAACAACAGAAATATTTAGTAACACTACTTAAAACGATCAAATTGAAATATTGTACAATGGTCTAGTCGACATAAAAAAAAAACAATAAAAACTCACTGCTTTATATCACATATAATACTTAAAATAGAAATGTGAAGCCGTTGAGCTTATTTTATAAAATATTTATTATTCGGCAATACATATTGAAAACACAATATATTCACGAAGTTATTATTTCACTAGTAAATCTTAAGATACAAGATTGACACGTAGGCATATTGTTTTCATAATTGAAAAGGAGCGATGAACGGAACATCAGTCCTTTAAAATAGAAAAACACACTTCTCAAAGTTAAGTTTCATTTTTCCACTCCTTTGGAATTTTTATAAATAAAGCCAGTTGAATATTGAATGAAAAGAACAATTTCAATAATAAAAATTTATAAAAGAACAAAAAAATAATAAAACAAAGGAAATGAAAAGTAGACAAAAATTTGAAATGATATTTCGGTTAACCTAAATTAATTAGACATTAACTATTATTACAGAATAAGTAAATAAAGTACATGAGCCAAAATTAGCCGACTCGAAAGCTCATAACATGAATAAAAACTTATAAATTGCTGTTGGCCGTCCAAGCCAATTATCCCAAATATCCGATAAGGCACAACAACCAATTTCATTAGCCCCACCCATTGGACGTTAGAAACAACTCGGTGTGCCGCCAATTCGCAAAACGTACAACCCAAAGACTTTTCCAAAGCGTCGGTAATTCGTCGTAGCCGTCGGTCGCACTCCATCATCCTTAAGCGTCGCTAAATGGACTCGGATGGCTTTCATAAATAAACGAATTACGTCGATGCCTCTACCCTGGTAACCCGCAGCTTTCCTCGTTGGCTCTCGTAAACGCGCGACTCCTCGCGCCCAAATCAAATGGCCGTGGCGGACTCGAGGCTTTCTCGTCGCATTTCGTCCCTGCGCGCTAATTTCTTCCATTCGACACGCCTACCGCCGCCACTGCTCGCAATAACGCCACGCGCGGCAATAAAGGAACGCGAGAAACGACAACGAGTGCGTGTGTCTGCATGTGCGCGCGCGCGTGTGTGTGTGTGTGTGTGAGAGAGAGAGAGAGAGAGAGAGAGAGAGGGAAAAAAGAATGGCCAACTATGCAAGCAGCATTCGCCGGCTTAATTATGATAAATCTCAGGCGCATTAGTCTGTTAATGCTAACTAATCACCGTTATGACAAATTCATCTTTTATAATGGCTATGACGGCTATGAGTCTCGAGCGTAGACGGGAGTTACTACTCTTTGGCTCAGAAGAAAGAAGGATGGAAGAGCATTGGCTACAGTGCCGATTATGTTGTCGTTTGATTTGGTTCGATTATGACTTTTAATGACAGTTCGTTTATTATTGTGTGCACGTGCCTCCTCTTTTTGCGAGCCACATTAGCGTTTTTTGCAAACAATCACATTGGATTATATTGGGTTATTTTTTTCTCGGGCAAAAAATACATAATTACTATCTCGTATTATGCCTTCCTATCTCAAACAAATAAATTAATTCCTCGTTTTCAAGATAACCTCTTGGAAACATATTTCGAAATAACAGAAATAAAAATACAGCATTTCTATAAAATGTATATTTTAAAAAATTATACTATTCAAGCCTAATTTTACAGAGTTATATAGTCTATGGATACTTTTATTTATTCATTGTTTCAACTTAATTTTAATTATTATAAAATACACCCTTTACCCCCCCCCACCCCTCCAGAGGCTTTTCTTAACGAGCCTGTTTAATTTTCCAGTGAATCCTAAATATAGTTAAGTCCTAAATTTATTCTTAATCTGAGTTATATTAACTTATATTATGCCTAAGATAGAACGAATATATGAATCGAGGTTGAAATTTTTTGCTTCAGTGATTTTATTGCTATTAATTAAGGCTGATTAAAGAATACGAGTAGAAGTTTCTATAAATAATTTTCCTAATTAAATAAAAATATATTAAATCTGTTTGTTTGACTTTAATAGAAACCAACATCTAATTAATGTCTGTTTTCATAAATATCTGCATGACTAACGATAATAGACACGTGAATAAAGTTTTTTTTAGCAAATACAATTACTTTAAAAAATTATCATTGTCTTATTACTTTTATTATTAATACACATCACTTTTCGAATTATATTCAATGATCGATATACGTAGGACATATAAGGTTATACGAATTGTTTAAGCAAATTGGATTTATTTGACTTTCAATGTGAATTTTCGTAAATTCAAAAACCAAGCGGAAAACCTGATTAGACAAGGGATATATTGAGCTTACAAAATTAAAAGATAAAAATTTCAATAAAACTATATGTAATATTATTCATTTATAGAATAATTATAACAACAACAACAATAATAATAATAATAATAATGAAATAATAAAATAATCTATATTCCAAAGTATCAAGTATATTTCCATGGCAGATTACTTGTCAGAGGGATTTCCGTTTGAGGCACTTACAAATGAAAATTTGTTTCCAAAACCCGGAATTATGAAACACCGTCTTATCAACCTAACATTACAAAGCTTTCCATTTTTCCGCCATCAGCCATCTAAACGCGCGCCAGAATAAAACAAAATCGCAGACAATGTTTTTATCTCGTCGCCAAGGGAATAAAATCCATTCAAATGCGTGCACGCATTCTTCATGTATACGCGCACATAGGAAAGAAAACAGGCGCCCGCAGGATATAAAATAGTAAGAAATAAAAAGGCCGACACTTGGAAAGCAAAGTACAATAACTCAAACCAATTAGCCGTGACACGGACGGCGGAGTCGTCGGCAATTAGCGACGGAATTAATTAGTCCATTATCTCCCGGTGACGTGAAGCGAGACGCTTCTCGTCTCGTCTCGTCTCGTTTCCCCTCTACTCCTCACCACCCTGCCACATTTCTCTCTCTCTCTCTCTCTCTTTCTCTCTCTTTCTCTCTCTCTGTATCTCATTCTCTCTCTATCTCATTCTCTCACTCTCATTCTCTCACTCTCATTCTCTCACACTCTCTCTCTCTCTCGCTCTCTCTCTCTCTCTCCCTATCTCTCTATTCCTCCATATATGTCTATCTATCAATCTATCTCTCTCAACTCGTCTGTCCGTTCACTCTATACATTCGCAGCCCAGAGCGACGTGCATTCGTTTCGCGGCTGCGTGAACGAAGAAAGAGAAGAAGACGAGTCGGCTGAGATTAAAGCGACAGGCTTCCTCACTCGTTTCTCCGACGTTTCTTTTTGAGTCCTCGCCGCAATAAAATATAAAGACATCGATATAGAGAGCCGCCAAGGCACTTATCGGGAAAGACAGGGTAACTACTTGTTATTAGGCTAATCGTGGAAACCAACAAATTGCCCTGAGTATACGGGGACGTGTTGATTATTGTTTGATTATGTTGGTAGAGGATTATTGACGGGTAAGAAAAAGTGACACGCGCACGAAATTCGAGTATCGTGCCAACGCACGAGGGGAGATAAAACTTATTCTTGACTTTTATCAGCTGGGATATCGAAATTACTTTGTATATAAATTTACGAAATATCAAATTCAGTTATTATAATTCGATCTCATCTATAATACGTAGTTAGATTTTTTATTCCTATTAATTTGCACCTATGAAGGATGATGACACTGTAAGTACTCGGAGACATAAATGATATATACTTAGTGCACGTGTTAAAAATAACCTCCTCTTACTTATCAAATGATCAATTATGTTATTTCTCACTACAAAGTATTTCAAATTATTCGATAGAATTAAGTGGAAAATGCAAAAAAAAATTAATAAACATGGATTGATGAATACCACGTGCACGGTCAATCGCACACATACAAGTTTGCTATAATTCAATAACAATGAAAAATTTTTCATTTTACAATTGAATACCTCGTACATATTATAATATGTAATATAAAAAATTAATGCTGTCAAAACTTGCAGCTCAGTACAAATTAGAACGCAACGAGTAATGAAATAGACTCGTGGAAAAGAACGTAACTGATAACACGAGCAGCCTGACAAATAAATGTTTGTTAATTAATCTCCAGTATGAATTAAGATTGAAAAAGAAATTTTCGAAACACGTTGTCAATTAAGTAAAAAAAAACAAATAAATAAATAAATAATCACGGAAAAGAGCGAGAAAAAGCATCAGGATTTAATGTAGCAGAAGAGAAAGTTCAAGAGGAGAAAATGAAAATACCGGCGTGTTGGAAATAAATAAGCTCGGGCAGTGGATGGTGCCGGGGACTAGTAAGACGCGCTGTTGGCTTTCGCAAAGCAGGACGAGCATCGTTTCTTACATTTCGCGGCTGCTTTCCTCATAAATAAAAATAAGCTGCGCACGCCTCCCTTCGGGGGATATGAATGTACGTACGCGGCCGCAATTTCGCATCCTTCTACACCAGAAAATCAGAAAGAATCTTTTCTCCACTGCTGTCTTCCCTGTCCTTCTTCCTTTACTCTTATTCGTTTTCTACTTCTTTTGCTGCCTGGCATTGCCATTGTCCTCCGCCATCTCCGCGTCTCTTCTCCTCCCCCTTGCCCCTCCTTAACCAAACCATTCGCCATCCCACACCCAATGGCCTATTGTTATCGTTGGATGAATGCAAAGTTTCTGTTGTACAACTGGGACGGAAAATGAAATTCCACTATCAGAGAAAAGATTGGATAGTTGAAAATCAGTTTCGCGGTACTCTATTTTTCACGCTGTATAACGTACGCTTATTTCTCCTCTAATTGTTATCTTCCTTCGATTAAAAAGCGCGTAGTTCATACTACCAATGGCCTATATTTCTATATTTACAAAACTATCCACGGTGAAGTCGGTGATTATTTTATAATTATAAGTCGAATAAAATTTTGCGATTGTCACTGAATATTCTCTCGATTAATTTACAAGGGATTATTAATGCTAATAAGAAACTCTTATTTATGTATAATTATACTTGAACCATAACCGTAATGGAATCATTTCTTTTTATCCAAGTTTGTCATTAAGCATAGATTACCATTAAATCTCAATTAATATTACGCATGTACAATGAACCACAAAAATGCATAATTATAATTGCTTAACTACAAAAAACGACTAAAAATATATTTGCTTAAGGAATTTTGAAATCATCAACAGACTATATTATACATGAATTACACTAAATTATTTATCAAACTCAATAAATCACAAACTGCATAAGACGTCTATACCGTAGAATTTATTTTCAGTTAATTAGACTAATGATTTTATTGATTGATAGTCATAGTTCCTTTTTCATATATCAAAACGTTAGCTGGAATTTAATCATTCTTTTATAGAATTCACTCGATTGCACGCATAATTAATGCAGTTGTTGAGTAAATATTGTTTATTCACCTTGCGTGAATCGTAAAGCATAAATGTACAGTACACTTAAATATAATTCTTTATGTCTTTTAGCTTCGCAGCATATGATCATCATTGAATATTATTCATAAATGTCGACTACTTACCGATCACCGAACATTACCATAACGATATTTATTTTCGCTAAACGCCACGAATAACAATCACTTTAAAGGAACAGAGGGGGTGGGGGAGGGAGAAGGAAGAAATAATGATTTTAATGAAACAGTAGACCGGAAGTCGTAATAACGATTGCCAGCGTACATAACTGAAAATACATGCTAATAAAGATGGAGTAGTTAATCAAGTGTTCCAGAGTAATGACGGACAATTTCACGAGCGATAATGCGCCGGGCAAAAGTTATTTAGCTCGCGCGTGGGCAAAGTTCCTGAAAAATATCTCAACTAACGTCATCAAATTGCGCACACACAGAGAATCAATGGGACGATGCGCGCGTCGCATACACTCCCCAAAAGGCATATGGCGAGAGCGAATGATAAGGGGGTGGGACAGACGGTTATGGGACCCGGGGGACGTTGCCTCGGCCACGGACGCCTTCGAAAATCGGCTTTGGAGCCTCAGTCTTCTGCTCCTGCTCCTGCTCCTCCTCATCCTCCTCCTCCTTGTCCTCCTCATCCTCCTCTTCCTCCTCCATGAAACAGCGCACCGACGGCCGACTATCGCGCACGGTACTTTTACTTAATTTTCCCTGAATGAATTTTCTCCGAGAGTGGAGAATTTTAATGCATGATTAATTTTTTTTTTCCCTCGTTATCGTAAGCGGTTGCGCTTTTGCGAAAGAATCGCGTCGTTTCGAAAATTGCAGTAAGAACTTTGTCGTATTGGGCTGTATTGTTATTTGCTTATTAGATAGCGGTAAGGCAACAACGACAGTGCTTAATGATGGGAATTAATTAAATTCGAAACAACTGAATTTTGAGAAGATTATTTTACAGAGAAAAAAGAATCGGAACGACGCGAGAGCAAATTTTTGTAACGTGATTATCGATCGTAAGATCTCACCGTCTTCTTAATACGCACTGTACCCCTTACCGGGAAGATTAATTTTACCTCTCGTGTAACGCGCGCGATCCGAAGTAATTAAATTTAATATCAAGTAGAATTGATAAACTTCACTTTTATCCAATTTAATTTTATTATCATTCATATGCATATAGATGCGAACTTTTCGAAATAGATTATTATTATTACTTTTATTTCGTGGAAGACCCTTTTATAGAAAAGAAGTTTGGTTCACAATCGCTTGTAAAGTTCATAGAATTACGCGACTTAAGCTTCGCGAGTTATAAGTAATAAACAAAAACAGTCTTCATTCTACTCTGTTATTCATTTTAATCAACAAATATACAATGTTAGCTACAAGAGAAAAAAATAGAAAGTTTTTCTCGTTCTAATAATTAAAATACAACACATAAGCAGTTTGTGATAAACATTTAATCAATTTCAATCAATTCCATGTTTAAAATCTATCATAAACCAAGTCCAAAAAAAAAAACCATTATTCTTCAAAAGAAAACGACAATTCACTAATCGGCGATAGCTCATACATAAAAAGGAAATCGCTTAAGGTTTTTCCCCTACGGTAACTGTAAACACGATAATCATTAGAGCCGTTACGCGTGCCACCAGCATACAACATCCTTTGCACTTTAAATAACTCTTTAAATTCATAAAAAATCTATTAAATTCGTCCATACAAAGCATCTTTGTTCAGCCGAGTTAATTAAAGTCAAGCCCCAGAGATGAACAAACCACCAATCTCTTAATATTCAATACCCATCTTACCCGCAAACAGGACCAAAGCCGAAAATACACAACTTGGCCAAAGTAACACATGAAAAAAAAAAACATACGTTAAGCGGAAAAACATGAAAGCACGGGGAAGTTACATCACGTGTAGGCCCGATAACACGTCCCCCGGGAGTTTATGCCAGCACAAGTTCAGAATGTCGGAGCCTCGCGAGCCGACGGTCAGCGCACACTCGCACACGTGCCGAGGGGAACGAAAATCCGCTAACTCGGCGAAAATATGTTGGGGAGTTACTCCCAAGCTCTCGCTTGATCTCGCGAGAGGGTGGAAATCGGCCGGGAATTTCGTTTTACGAGCCCGAGGAAAGAATGGGAGATCCTTGTTTCGACCGCCCTCGAATTTCCTTCGACTCTTCCTTCCTCCGCATTCAGGCTTCATTTTCTACGCGCGCATTTATATTTGGACTCTATCGGCCATCTTAAAACGTGGAATAAATTCTCGTTTGAAGTGGTGGTCGACCGAAGGTGTGCGGAATCCCAAATTCGGATAATCATTTTCCGAAATTGAAAGCCGCTTTGCTTTTATGGGTGACCAGCACACGCGCGACCATCGTTTCATACTTTTGTCCTATCTGACTTAACGAATCGAGTTAGTTCCGAGTTTCGACGTAGTTTCGAGTTATCGCGTTGGGAAGGAAGAAATAAATTTGAATTTTGCTTACGTTTTCCTTCCGTTTGCGTTTATTCGTTCTACACAATAAGCGAAAAAAAATAATACAATTTCATTACACTCAATGTAGTGAAATATCAACTGAAATGATGATCTCCTTGATTTTTAATGAAAATTCATTGTGTTTTATGTGTGAAATAGGATTATCGTAATTTTGTGATTATTAATAATGTATTACATTGATTTCGTCACAATCTCACAACAACCGTATACTTTATGTATAAAAAAATATACATTTCCGATCTGATGATTATGGAATTTCTATTAATTAAATTATTACTAATTCGCTCGAATTTAATTTGACAATAGTTGACACATTATATGTTTTTTATCGAATTATTCAATTCCTCTTCAAACATAAAATTACATTAAATTAAAATATTTTTACTCGATTCGTAATGATAGAAATATATATTACAATTTATACATGGAAAATAAATTAACGATAATATTGTACGTTCGACTAACGAGCTACAATAGATCACGGTAATATTTTTTCTTTGTGTAGGTATTGAAAAATGAATTTGTGATATTTTGGCTATTTATCAAATGACAATTTGTATAAAAAAAAAATCCCTTGAATTTTCACAGCAAAATTTCATCTTCTACGATAGTGAACGTACAAAAGTTACGTAATATCAAATTATCTACACTAACAAAAAAAAACACAAAAAAAAAAAAACTTCTTATAACCTATCAGAAAAAAATTCAGAAATCCATTATAGATAAATCAATCGATAGCTTTGGCCTTGTGTTATCTACATTTCTAGTTTGATCTTTGCTATTTCGCTGATATTACGAACTCACAAGTGAATTACACATTACAGCTCAAGTACAACAATTATCTACTTTGAGATCGATTCTTTTCACATTTCTTGGTTACCTTACCACACTTGACTTTTATTTAATATTATCTACTTATCATCATTCTTGTTTACCTAAGGGCCTTTAATTAACCAGTTTCTCAACAAAACCTCTTTGCTTTTTCACTTTCCATTACACTTGTTACTCCGATCGTCCTAATTTACATGATTTAATTACCTCGTTACAACACTGAATAAACCATACTATTTAATACCAAACTACTCTACCATTTAATTCATGCCCATATTATTCACTTTCCTCTTATTTGCGATGAATATTGTTAATAATAATTGGAGATTGCGATGCATAAAAATTTATCGGGCCAGGAGTTTGACTGTTTGGATAGGATATGCAAATAGATGGAAAGATTGGTTATTGATGAGAAACAATCGAAAACGAGGTAATAACAAAGTATTAGAATATCGACTCTATGAATCCTCAGCCATCCTCAATGTAATTGTTGCTAACGAACAATTACACTTTTATTCATCGCTCTCGTTACGGCAGGCAATTTTTCCCAGGCAAAACGTCTATGCCCCGATTCGGCAAAAGCACTAAACATTGTCCGGCCAGCAGTTCGTTAAATAAGCGATTAAATTAAAATCAGGTAGGCACCCTCCTGCCAATATAAATGCAATCGCGTCTCGCGCAACTGTTATAAAGTCCCGATGCGCAGTTGCGGACGATATCGCCACAGCCTCCGTGACCCGCGGGAATCTTCAGCGAATTTAAATATACAGTGGCGCGGCAGCGCGGTATACATATTTTTTGCCCTTTACATATCCTTTCTAATTGAACATTCATGCTTTTTGCGGGTACGCCAGTGCTTTAACGAAGTCATTCCGCGGTCGAGCGGCATTGACTTTCAATCTGGCTTTTTCGATTTTTCGCAGCGGCCGCGCGCGAAACGAGCCGAGCGCCGCTCCACAAAGGGGCACCGGAGCTTTAATTGCGGAACGGCAGAATTTCATTGCTATTTGGTCATTTTTTGGCGCACCCGCGCACGACCATCGCGGGAAAAACAGAACGGCTGAATGGTATAGGTGAACCAATTTAAAAGGCTAATTCACCGGTCGCCGGGAGACCCGAGGGAGGGGATTGGAATTAGGCTCGATGTTTTTTGCCGCTGCTCCGTCGTTTCTGGGTGGCGTAATTCAAACGACTCACCCGAAAACCCCCAGCCGCTCTTACTCCCCATTCCTCTTGCTCTCTGGCATCGTGTTCAGCCCCTCCTGCCTACGCTCCCGTTTTCCTTCCTTTTTGTCACGGCTACCAGTTAATTCGTGCAAGACTTTCTTTGTCGCATGGTGCAAGTCGAGCCACCAAATCTATTCTGCGGCTACTTTTCTATGCATCGAATATCGATCGGCCCATACATCATTAGTGGTGAGAAATTTTTTTTCTACATATTCAATGGCAATCAGTTAACGTCGGGAGCTTTTTACGCCAATGTCAGTTTATAGTTTAACAAATATCGTTTGCAGGATATCGCATCGTGCAAAATCGAGCTGATTTTCTTTGCATAAAACATGCAAAGGAGTACTTTAATTTCTCTTCGGTGTCTTAACTACCTTCTCAAACATGATTGTGAAATTTCATAAATTTAAATAATTAATATTTTTAAGCAATATTACTTAACGATATTATTAATGATTATTTATATTTATCTTGAAATCTTTAAATTATTTTTGAAAAACCGTTAGAAAAACCTCTTTGGCTTCAACGCTATATAGAGTTACATGTATGATATGATTATTTTGCTTATTACAATATTACATTGTTAGAATATATAATCACATAATTTGTTATATTATTGACTAAGTACGCATCAAACATCACTCAATTTTAAAACAAAAATGTGAATAATTTTCAATCAAAGATTGAAAGACCACATATCAATGGTCGAACAATTGTGGTATCACTAAACTAAACTACATTTTCTACCTGAACGATTTTAGAATTATATTCATTACTCAATTGACATGGAATTCCGAATAAATTTACTGTACTATATATATATATATATATATATATATATATATATATATGTTTGTAGTTTAATTAGTTGTTCTATTATTTATCTCCTATTCTACTTCTGCTTTTATATCTCTATATCTCTCTATCTCTCTATCCATCTATCCATCTATCGATATTTTAGTTTGTTTTCTGATGGATATTCGATGGATTTTTCCATTTTTATCAATACAATATTTTATTTGACTAAGTACATATTGTATATGCGAGCAAACCAGCAAGGGTGAAAGAGAAAAGAAAGGGAAAAAAACGAAGAGAGAAAACGGAGAGAAAGAGGTTCTTCTCAAAAGTAAACCAATTTCGTGGCTTGTTTAAAGCCGAAAGAGAGAACGAGAGAGAGCGAGATATATATATTTAAAGAGAGTGAACGTAAAAGAAGGATGCGACGACTATACGTCGGCCACTGAAGCTGCAGGTCCCTCGAGTTATTTCGCATAGGTAACGCGCCGTGAAATTACGATGATACGCGAATCAATGGATGCTCGGCTTAGTCGCGCCCGCTCCGTGGATTCGGTGTTTCGTGAGAAATTCGAGAGTGAGAGAGAAAGGGACTAGAGAGAGGGGTTAGAGGGAGAAGGAAAGAGAGAGAGAGAGAGAGAGAGAGAGAGAGAGAGAGAGAGAAAGATGACGTGAAGGGTGAGAAAGGTGAAGTGGGGAAAGGTTGGAACTCGTTATAGACTTTATATACAGGGTTTACGATTATATACGAAGATCGTCCTTCTCTTCAAGCTGCTTTTAATGGAAAATGGAATTAAATGTTAAAATTATTTGCACATATATATAGTACAGAATTGATAGATAAATATATAGAGAGATAGTTCGATTAACGTTTATATTAACGTAACACATTTCGTTCGATACTCTATTATCGGCTGCTTTTATAATATTAACATATTTGTTATAGTAGGCCAAAATTAATATAGCAGTTATGTTAACCTTGTTATATTATTTTTTTTTATATTTTTTTATTCTATATTATTATATTAACCTTGTTCGGACTAAATAACAATATTCGTCTAAAGTTTGAACTAATATCATTAGCCCTGCAAATACTCGAGAAAATATAAAATAATCGTAAAAACTCAAATCGTATTTTACACGCAATCAAAATCTTACAAGTTTTTATTTAAGTCTAACAGCTAAATCCAATTTCATCTAACATCCATTACTTTACATACTAATTATCCATTTTCATGAACGCATTCCGTATATTGGAATAACGACCATAACTCATACAATTAATCCGCGAAAAATTCGATCCTTTTATCCGCGCTCGTTCAAGATTTTAAAACTGGTTTTCTCCGCGTTCAACGTATTTATCCAAACGAATGTTAAAGCTCATAAATATTTCAAATTATCATAACATTACATAACGAGCGAGCGACGTTGCAGCAAACGAATGATTCGACCGTTATTACCGTACCTCTTCCATTTACGGGAATAAAAAGCCAAGAGTGCGCTTGAAAATAAGATCGGAGGTGACATTGCGCATCGGCATCGAGACGTAACTTTAACGATGACACCTTCGACGGGGAGAAAAGACGCAAATAAAGATAATAAAGTAATGGAGAGACAGGCCGAGGGCGAAAAGAGCCACTCGACTTTCCCATTTCCTTGGATCCGCGGCAATCGACGCGCGACTCCTCGTTTTCGACAATAGCCTGACCACTTAGTGGCTCGACGTCCGCCGGATGTCGACTCCTAATGTGTTTGAACAGGATGCCGGCTAGCGAAAAACCTGTAGCTCGATACGACGCGTGCTAATCTGGGGATAAGCTTTCGCTGCGTCAGTTTTTACGAAAATTTAATGGCTCGTCATCCATCGGGCAGAAATAGAATAGCGCACACGCTATTTTTGGCCGACACGACCCTTTTCAACCATGGTGGACGATAGAAAATTCTGGTTGTAACTTAAATGATTTTTGTTTCATAAAATTATAATGTTAATGTGTTAATAAATTCACTGTATTGGCAATAGTCTGTACTTTCATAAAGTTTTGTATTGAACTATATATGTATGTTGGAAATTGCACGCGCGCGAGCCAGCAAATAACTACAATATTTTAAAGACTTTTCTTGTATGGAATATAGGATTAATTATAATATTGATTAATATATCAATTATTATAAAAATATTTTAAATGCTTTAGTATTATAAATGATTGGAATAAGATTGTATTGTGCAAGTATGTATGCGTGCGTGCGTGGGTGTGTATATGTGCGTGTGCACATGTGTGGGTACACGGATGCGTGAGCGAGTGTGTGCATTTATTTGAATATCAAATATCGTTTACACCATTAAATAACACTCAAAATCTTATTCACATGATTTTGTTTATACAAAAATGTATATTGGAGAAAGCGTCGTAAAGATTTTTTAAAGCAATATATATAAATCTATTTGATAATTTGATCAAATACAGTTTTTGACATTAGATAAAATATAACTTTTTAAATGATTTTAAAACCATAATCGATATAATGTTGCATTTTATTGTTCCGAATATTAACGAATCTTTCCATAAAATTATGCCTATAATCGATATATCCGTAAAGTATTAAAGAGAAAATATCGATGAACCATTTTGGCATACGTTATTTTATTTTCATAATATAAATATAAAATAAAAATAACAATTTAACTATGGTAGCTAGCGTTCAATTTTCCACTTATTTAATTATTTTGCCAATATTACGAGCCAATGATTTAAGACTACGCAAAACATATTTTAATTAATTTTTAATATACGATAAGATAATTTATCGCTAAATTTTACACAACGACAACCATTAGGCGTATATCATTACATTGATTCTTTCGTAAAACGACATTATATTGTGTAATAAAGCAACGGGAACCGCCACCTTACCAAAAATAACAGGAAAATAAAGGAAAAACTCCCTTATCAATTAAAATATGACGAGCATTTGGTCCCCATCGTAAGCCAGCATTCAAAGAAATATTCAGCCGAGAAATTGAAAATCCCAAAGCATCTAATTTCGCGTGTGCGACCATCGCCCACCTCCATAATCCAACCTTGTACGTGTCCCCATTCCCCGCATATTTCTATACGTGCACCCACACACACGTCCCAGTATGATTTTTCATTAAAGTGTCGCCACGGCTGAGAAACGGCTGGCACATTGAATGCCCCAGTCCCAGAAGTACGCGCCCGGGGCCCGTTCACCAGAAGAATGGGGCGCGATATTGCGGGCTTGATATATTGCCGCAGCAACTCTCTCTCTCTCTCTCTCTCTCTCTCTCTCTCTCTGTCTCTCTCTCTCTGTCTCTCTCCCTATATCTCCCACGAGGACGATAAAGACACCATTATAATACAAGCCGGCGAGACATCCGAAGTTTGTTTGCGCGGCATCGAGTGGATTTTAAGAACTCGCACCTATAACCGAGCGCTCATTTTTATGTGGTTTTTATTTATTAAAGTTGTGTGAGGTGCACAGTCGAGTGAAATAGTACGCACGGAAGTGTAATAAGGTGGGAAAAAATTTCATATGGAATACAAATTGAAGTTTTGTGAAGTTGAGGAAAAGGTTGTATATGGACAAAGTAATAAAGTATATGATATCCGATAGACGGACGCTAACTTAAGTGTCCTCGAACGACTGTTCAACATTTGTCATTACTTATTATTAAAAAGTTGTATTAGTTTGTGCACTGTTTTAAAGTTATTATCATAATTATGTTTTGGCTATCAGAGACACGAACTTTAATAATACATTTCAAACATATCCTTCTTCATCTACATTGCAAATACTAACATTATTGATTTAATATTAGAATTATTATGTATGAAATATTTCCTACGATGTATAAACAAAATATACACCAATTTTTAAATTGAAAAATGAAAAAAAATTGATTGGAATGTATAAAATATTCGTTGACTGTTAATATTGATGGGTACTTTAAGCACCTTTCGAACTTACCTAAATTAATTTTGTGAATACTTCTTTAATAACCTTATGTATACATGATATAAATTAAATTTTTTCTTCTATAATTTACTCTATAAGTATTGTTTATATCAATATTATCACCCGCTATATTTAATAGATTTAATAGATGATTTTAAATTATTTTTGCATTCTGTAAAAATAACTATAGAAACTATAAATTACGTTTGAAACCTATCATTTTGATCGTTATAATCTAGTTGTTAAAAATTCAATCACATGATTTGCATTATTTGTACATATCTGATCGTTCTAATACTACAATAATCATGCCCACGAAACAATGTTGGCGCCTTCTAATTATAAATTGTATTCATTTGAATTTCTAAACTTGCATTTGTCCTTTAAAATCAATATATATCACTAAAAAGCTAAAATCATTTACAATTTTTAACTGTTTTTCATTATTGGCGATTTTAATCGTGGTACTATCATGCAAGAAATAATTCACATGTTAAATGGCATTTCTATCTCTTTATATAAAATAAACCGAATAGTTTTATCGTCGCATTGATTAGTACAAAAACAGCTTTATCAATTTCCCGGTCGCTATCTCTATGCGACTAAAATTGGCCGTTCTCACTCGCGTATTCCCTCATTCATTGAAAACACTAATCAAAACCTATTCATTTATTTATTTTGAGATCTATAAAAATAATTCGACAGCATATACCGTAATTTATGACCGCCCGATTACCAAGCACAGATTTTCCCATTAATCGCAATTAAAGCACCAGCTCTATCGATCAACCCTTTCATAAAAAAACAAGTAACGCTCGCGCTATCTACAACATAACGGCCATACGAATCAGAAAAAGGCAGCGACCTTATCGGCTATTTCATCTCGATGACAATACGCCAGCCGTCGAGTATACCATCAAATCATTTTGTAATAAAACGCTAAGCTCACGCAAGCCGATAGAGCGAGGAAACAAGATAGATAAGCCTTTCCCACAGCCTTTCCACTCCACCTCCAACTCTTTCCTTAACCTACGAGATCGCCACCATAATTCACTCACTCGTCCTCTAATCCTAAAATTATAATATTAGAGGGCCCAGGCTGTGCGGCAAAAAAAAAACAGGGGCGAATTTGCTTATCGGCCGGTGCGCCATAATCTCCCTCCACCCGCCAGTGTATTTCGAGATCCGGGCGCACGCGTCGGATTATCATCCCTCCTCCCCTCCCCTTCATGCCCCACGGTCCCGGTATCACGGTGATGCATCGCTTCGCACGGGACTTAGCGACCTTAATGGACTCTGACTCTCAGAGACACGCGGCCAATCGATAGCGGCTTCGTGCTAATAACCGGTGGACGCGCGCGAGACTCGACGTCGCTCCTTTTTGCATCCTGCGAGCATCAATGGCTGCCGAAACTGCTGTCGCTTTTTTATCTTTGCCTCGGTCTCTTGTCCTTGTGGGAAGAGTTTCATATGAGTTCGATTGATTAACCTCTCCTGCACTTGTGATCGGCTGCTGTTACGCTGTTGAGGTGTCATTTGTCCTTATCGAGTGCATCATCGAGCGAGGACTTTTATCTTACTCGCATCACACGTATTATACAAGTATTACGGGGCGGCTATTTGAATAATTTGGAAAGATAAGGGCCGACGCGATTACTCATTTCACATACGTAGTAATCCGATTATCGATAGCGGCTCTTAAATATGCTTTGAGTTCGTGTAGAGTTCGAACATATTTTGAAAGGGGGAAATCAATTGAACGTGCATGTCAAAACTGTATAACAATGTGTATAAATACATGAAAGCAATAACGAAGATGCAATTATAAGCTCAAAGTAAACGGAGTTAGTAAATGAAAGAATCCTTTGATACGATAATACGTATGCCACATAATGAATATGGTAGATCATTTTATAGTCGCAAAATTCCTTCCTACAATAATAATAAGAATAAATTAGCGTGGCCGTAAAAAGTATGTAAAAATGCGTGTTGAATGAAGAAAAAGAAGTAGGATGAAGAGAACGGAGAAAGTCGTTATAATTTGCAAATACAACAACCGTAAAATGAAGGAAAATAGAGACTAGTTGTGGTAGCCAGAATCTCTGGTCGGCGTACAAAAAAAAGAAAAAAAAAAGAAAGGTCCGCTCCTCTCAAGCTCACAACGGTAGGAACGCGCGGCGACTTTAACTTAATTAATGAGATTTTAAAAATGTGATGGCGATTTCAATCTAACACAGCTAACTTGAGCTCGGAGAGTAATTCTATTAAGCAGTAGCGTAGCATCGTAAAGGGTTGAAAGAGCGAACACGAGAGAGAAAGAGAGAGAGATATAGTGGGAAGATGGGGAGGGAGAGAGATGAAGAGAGAGAGAGAGAAAGAGAGAGAGAGAGAGAGAGAGAGAGAGAGAGAGAGGGGGTAATTGTATGTGTTGGTGTGTAGGAGAGAGAAAAAGAGCGCGCGCACGAGAGAGAGAGAGAGAGAGAGAGGGAGTGAGAGGGAGTGAGAGAGCGAGAGAGGGAGAGAAGGGAGGAAGAAGCCTTGTACAGCCCCCCGGGGCACCCTCACGCTAACTGGCTGCTCGACTCCGCTAGACCCTTTTACGATTCCGCCTTAATTTATGTATCATCCGAGAGTTAAGTAATTTCTCCTGCCGAATTACTTTAGCGAGAGTGGAGCAACTTTCCACTAGCTCATCCTCCAACTCTCTCTCTCTCTCTCTCTCTCTCTCTCACTCTATCTCTTTCTAGCGCGCGCAAACTCTTATCCTCATCCTCTCTTCCACCCTCCTCGCTCGCGGTCCCTTGGATTATCCACCTATCCATACAACTGTCCGTACATCTCTCTCTCTCTCTCTCTCTCTCTCCTCTCTCACTTCATCCATGCTCACTATTCTTGCTGCACCCATAGATCCATTCCTAACTACGTACTCTAGCTGAGTGTGCTTCACCTTTAGAATGTAGAATTGCGAAAATTAGTTAAAATTAGTTCTATATTGATGGGAAAACTGTAGGAGCAAATCGAAATTTTGACGGATTATTGTGACGAGTGACTAAGAATATGTAATTCTCCAAATTGGTTATTATTTATAATATTACATAGAGCAAATACTGTCCATAAAATTCAATTTATAATTGAATTAGCGTGTCTGGAAGAATTTTATTTTTCAAGTTATGCACTTCAGAGTACCAACGCAATCGTTGCTGAAAAATTAAATTCATATTAAATCCAAATAATATGCAAGTAGTTTATATTGGTAATACCTGAGTATACAATAAAAATTATTACAATGATTAATATGACAGAGGAACATATATTCAGATGTATATATTTAATACATGCGATACACATACAATACATAGTTTCCTACCAAAATTAACACAGTTTTGGCCACAGAAATTCACAATTTTATTTATTTTCCTTCCTAATTTACATAATTTTTAATTCAAAATAAAATTCGAATTTTTACAAAATTAAGCCTATTTGTTAATCTATGATTTCAACTAAATTTCCATGCGATGAAAAATTACTATGAGATTATATTGAAAATTACTTTATACTACAATTGCCAAGCATAAAATTCATTGCAAGATAAATATATCGATCAATTAAATCTTATACGTATACGAACGAGTACCACAGTTTACTTGCAATAAACACGTTTGACATATAATTTTATTATTACTTAAAACAAAACAAAACAAAACAAAACAAAACAATACCTTGTAAAAAATTATAATCCATTACGTAGATATTGCGATCAATCATTAGAAAAATAAGTCTTTAACGTTATTTGTAAGTTATAAATCTTGTCATCGCGCCGAGATATTTAAATTGAGTCTCAAAGTTAACTGGTTTTTCATCTTAAATAAACCAATATTTAATTATGCTTAATTTCAGACAGATAAATCTTAATTTTTTTAATATTATTTTTCATAAAAGTCCGAGCTGAATTGAGGTAAAACTTTTTTCAGTGCACGATGGAAACTTTTCATTGTACGATCAAGATCGGTTGGTCGTCTTGATTATATTTGTAAGAGAGCAAACTAGTTTAAAGATACCTTATCAATGCTAATGCAATATGCACTAACCTTGAAACGATCACATAATGCACGACTTTAATTTCAGAGCATAATCATTAAATATTTATTATTTCTATTCTGATGCATACGTAAATATTTTATCGTACCTCGACGGGAGATGCAGGCATGCCTACAAATAATTAAATCGAACCTTAAAATGACTCCTACCATACAAATATAAACATCAACAATAACATCATAACAATACAATAACACGTGGAATAACAATAATTTTAAATTACAAGCCTCGCATTTTATAGAACTCTAAATCACGAGAATTAAGTTCCTCGGGCAATGCTTTTAAATCTAAATAAGTAGTGAAAATGATAACTTTTAGCCCATTTCTATTGTTATGCATAAATTTAAGAGGTTTTTACGCTTTGGTCGGCGTGACTAATTAAAAGGCAAGAAACTTTGGTGTAAACTCGAAGGTCGAAGCGCGAGTTTAAATCTGTTTCGTTGTAGTTTCAGAGACGATGCCTTAGTGACTCCCTCGTCGGCCGTTTTGAGCGCGAACGCAGCCCCAGGCTCACTTTATTACAAGTCTAATCTATCTCTTTAACCCTCCAATTAGTTTCGACCTTCTGACTCACTTGTTACCATTTACCATTATTCTATGAAAATTTTCCGCAACTGTAGTTTTTGTTTATTCCGTTAATGACATATAACGTATTAGGAGGAGGTCGCTTGAAAGATTGCGTTGTAACGTTAATGCTATTATTTCAATATAAAGTAACAATGACAACGATGCGCTCGTCTTAATCACAGTTTATCGAATTTTTGGCATTGAAAAGCTTATTCATCTCCAGTTTACTTTTATGAAAATCGCTATATTTACGGAGTATTCGTTTAGATTTGGACGATTTAGGCACCGATTTGTCCACGCAGTAACACATAAAAAATATAATACTACGATATAATAATACAGTCTATATGGTATGATAAAAATAATATCTTATTTTCATATCGATTTCAAACATCATTAAATTTCAACATTAATCACTAATCAGGATACGTTCAGATTAATTGTCACGAATTAATTCAACATACATAAACATTCGATTCTTCTTCTATTTAGAAATATCAGAATTATAAAAGTGAACATTATAAATATGTAAGAAGTTAGCATCTCTGATTCCTATCATTTTTCTCTCGTCTCTAAAATATGCGAAAACTTACGTAAAAGTCTATTCGTTTTGACACGTTAATTACCGATTTTCGTAGTTAAGCGCACAAAAAGTACAAAATACCGCAATGATGAACGAAAGCAAATCTCCAAGTCCGTCAATCTCGCAGCAACGGAGCTATCACCTACACTTCCATACCTGATACGTTAACTATTAGCACACTTAAATTTAATTATATAAACGAATCCGCGTGCTCGCCAATATAAACACTCGAACGTGACGAAACGCTGTTCTAAGCCCACAACTAAATATAATTATAGATAAAGCGAACGGAGTCCCATTCCGGTACGAGCGCATTAACGTTTTCATCAGCACCGAGGCGTTTTACATTTCCAGCGAATTATCCAATTAAATTCAACGGCGTGCCATAAATAATCGTCACAGCGCTGAGCAGCGCCACGGTTAATCGTCCATATCGCGGACATTAATTACCACATTAATGACCGCCTCCTCCTCGAATTTACAATCGGCGCGAGCGCTCGAAATATCCCAGCGCTTCCAGGAACCGCGCCACGGATGTAACAACCCTCCTCGCACTACCGCCCGGCCGCCTCTGCCCCCGTCGGTCACCCCACTCCGTACCATCGCCACTCTGCTATTGTGCCGCTACGCTTGTGTGTAGCCGAGCGAGGAAAGAAGGAGAATTTTCGCAGGCCGGTGGACATGTGGCGAACGCCGGCCGATCTCCGGCTACATGCTGTACGTATGTACGGCCGAGGGTCAAAGGGCCCCAGCATTGAGCCCTTCTCGCTCATCACACACACACTCTCTCTCTCTCTCTCTCTCCCTCCCGCCCTCTCTATCCGCCTGTCTTTGTCTAACTATCGTTCTATCTATCTCTCTCTCTCTCTCTCTCTCTCTCTCTCTCTC
>NW_011948423.1:1342191-1359309 GCF_000503995.2 Ceratosolen solmsi marchali
CCCTCCCTCTCTCTTTCCCTCCTGCCGCATTCATAATTACGCGTCTCGCAGGACGAGAAAGAGCCGCGGCCACGGGACCGAACTCGGGGAAAGGGCCGCATATATGCCCAGTAAATTGCCAGGTAATATATTAGCCGGTGTGCAAATTATGGGCGATATCCGGGCGGGACATCGCACGCGCGTTTGTCCATGTGTGCGTACGCATGGTGGACCAGATGCCAGGTTGAAACGAACGAAGAGGAGCGCGCGTGCGTGTGTTAGGGAGAGAAAGGATGAAGAAGATGTGTAAGCGCGAGAGAGCGCGCGCTCGCGAGAGAGAGAGAAAGAGAGAGAGAGAGAGAAGAGCAGAAAGTGTAAAAGAAACGAAACAGGTGGATAAAGAGGAGGATGAGGAGGAGGAGGAGTAAAAGGAAAAATAGATGCACCGGTAAAGTATTGAGGAGTCATTTTTTTATTTCAAGAAAAATGATGAATTTACGATGAATTTTATTATTATTCAAAAAAGTCTTAGAGCATTTCGATAAAATCATTGCGAGCTTGAAACAGTCAAAAGCGCAAATTATTATGGTTTAATCTTAATATTTAATTTTAAGTATTTCCATCCTCGTCAACTAATAAATCGAGGACTTCACTAGTGGACGCAAGAACATTTTTCTTGGCATATTATAATGGATTAAACAACAGCAAAATTAAAAAGATATGGCTACATTACATAAAAAAAAATAATTTATTGTATAAATGTAAATGTCATTTAATATTTATTGTACATATTACTATTATTAATAATGGTATTATATTAATAAATTTTGATAATATTAGATAAATGAAGTACTAAGCCATGCGAGAAATAAATGATTCAAATAAATCGGCATCTTACAGGCATTTTATTGTGAATTACCCTGAGTACAAAGTTTTTCCCAGTTACACAATGAAAACATTATCATTATAGAATGTCATTGTCGCTGCCAAAATTATTATTTTCATTTTAATTACTATGGCTTCGTTCGTTTTTTTAATAATTAAAATTTTGAATTACAACAATATCTAGAGTACAAAAGTTTTAATAAAAATAAAAACAAAATTATCATAGAGTCCATAAATCATCACAATAAGATATACACTGACACATCAATTGTAGCCTATAGAATAATCATTCACAGAATGTGAAATTATCGGAAGCTCCGTGAACGAGATAGACATTGATAAAAGTTTCGTGCATTTTAATACATGTAGACATAATTCATTTCGAACCTCTAAGAATTGATCTATAAGCACGTGACATTTACATTTCTTCAATTGCCATTTTCTAATCGAAACACTAACGATTCTGCGAATAATATTCAAGTTACTTATATTAAAAATCCCTATTTTCTTCGCGTAAACGGAATTTATGAACATAAATTTGTCAAAAGTCGCGTTTGCTAATTCCTCATTACTCAAAATCTCTCAAGGTTTTCCTTTGCCTAAAAAGTAAGATTAAAATATTGGTCGTTTGTTAAAAAATGAGCGGCTTAAATTAGATATAATTTTCAAGTACTTAGAAAAACTAGCATGCCGTATTTTAATGGGATAAACCTATTAAAGAATTAATAGAGCGCGAAAAAGTTATAGAAACTAATAATAAATATTGAGTGGCCGAAACTCAAAAATTGTGTCGAGGCTATGATCGATCATCGTTTCCAAGACTTTTTCAAACAGTGCCCGGTCCAACGTAAGTCATGGGTCTGTATCAGGGGCATAGCATATGGGACCTCATAAATATAGACACCTTACTTACGTTAGCATTTGGGTGCGGAAACAGTCGATCGACATGTGATTTTTTGCCTATTCGACGATGTATATACAGCAGTTTTTGTAAATTTTATAAGCCGTCCAATCCTTTTTCCTTCCATTCTGTCGATGAACAGCTGCGAATATGAGAAGCACATCGACAGGTATCTGGTGTGAATTTACAGCGATTTAAGAGTAGACCGTTTCTCATTTTGAAACAAGGCTCAATTATATATATAAATCACTTTTATCAGGCTCAATCGTTTTGGAATTCGTCGAGGAGGAGCGATTATAGTAATGACTGTTGTCCGAGCTATGGTTACGAGAAAATAAGCATTTGTGTGGCTGTGAGATCTTCATTCAATGCAGGTGAAATACTTTTTGTCGCACGATCGAGTCTGTCAACGTTTATTAAGACAGCGAAGCTCGATATTACGAAAGACAAGTGTTTATTAAATTTTTCCTTTCCAATGTAATGAATATTACATAATAAATATCGTGTCATCGGGGCATTGAAACGCATGCGTCAAGTTTGTTCTCGTTTAATCATAAAATTATAATAAATACTTTCGATCCCGCAATTTCTTCGCGTCCACTTTTAGCTCCAATCCATTTGTAATATTATCGCTGTAAAATGTAATTTAAAAACAGCAATTGAAAAACATAAAATACAATCGATTTAACTGTTTTAGGACATTTGTTACGAGATCACGTCGTAAAAGCTTACCATACTATGACGCGTTATCGATGGTCCCACAAAATCAAATAAAATACCACTGATACTAGTCGTAAAGTTTCTCCGAACATTTCACAAAGGAAAACTTAAATTTTATTATTTATGATAAAAAGAAAAAATAATAATAATAAAAAAAAATCTGAGTTTTAGGAGACGCTCAAAATCAATACAGAGTTAGTGAAAGAGCTCGAGTAGAAGAGAGAAAGAATTCCCAAATGAGCAGTTTACCAATGCAATATTCAGAATCCTGGAGTGTACTAACAACTTTCAAAAGCATATATAATATAATTTAGAAACAAGATGCCCAAGTATCGCTTAGAAAGAAAGAGCTCGACAGAAGAGAGTGAGCGAGAGAGAGAGAGAGAGAGAGAGAAAGAGAGAGAGAGAGAGAGAGAGAGAAAGAGAAATAGGGCATATCACTATCCATCGGAGGAGTGATTTATGTGACAATACGGAATTTATCATAATCGAATCAGGGTGGATGTGGAACGTTAGGCCTGCGGGAGCAAAAGCGCCGTGCGGCATCATACGGGCTTCCACAGAAAAGCAATACACTAAACATCAGTACAACTATGGTCTCCCTCACCCTCTCTCGCTCTCTCTTTCTCGCTCCTATCTCATTATCTCTCTCTTTTTATATTATTTCTCTTTATCTTCATCTTTATCTCAATATCTATCTACATATTTATATATATATATATATATTTCACTCGTTCACTCTCTCATTCTCTTCCTTTTCTCCTCTCGGGTAATTTTTATATTGAACCCTCTCAATCTCTCTCTTTCTCTCTCTCACTCTCACTCTCTCACTCTCTCACTCTCTTTCGCTTTCCACTTTACCCTCTCCTCCTCTATCTTTTTGTTCCTCGTACGTTTGCTCTCGCTGGGGTGCAGTTACTCTCGCAGCCAGCGCCCGGAAAATTGTTTAGTCAAGATTGTTTAAACGAAATTTACGAAAGCTTACTGATTTTATATCGCTACGCACTTGAGTGTTTGTCGGGGCTAACCCTTGGGGAATTTGTACATTATCGTATGTAAACGGGCGAGTGGGTTGCGCGAGATAACGGAAATTTCGTTTTGTTTGTAATGAATGACCGGTTTAATGAAAAATATGATTAATTTTCGTATTCAACTATTATTGACCCTGGAATCTGCTGTAATTTTGTTAAAGTTCAATGTTTCTTCCTATTTGATAATTGCTCAATTAACATTAAATTATATGTCTGCCGAAGAGAAATATTTAGTCGACTAATCATTACGATTAATTAGTATCAAGTGAAAATATACCAAGTTTCAATAAATATATTACAATATTTGAAGTTTAATGAATTTTGCAGTTTAATGAAAATTAAATTCTTTACAATAAATAATTAAAGTATTTATCTCCATTTTCGTAATCAATATGAAAATACTTGCAATTTACGTCTAGAGACTTATGAGTATTTTAAAAAAGGGAATTAGATTGTTGGAAAATTTTGTCTTTAACTTAAAATTCAATTCTTTTTTTCTTCATTTTTGTTTGAAATTTATCCGTAAAAGTATACTCTGTAACTTTACGTATAACATACAACCTTCATTTATAAAATGCATGATCAAACATAAAATTTTTATGCAGTAAAGTCTTATTTTCTTTTGCTATACATGTAAAACATGTATTTATCATGCTCATTTTTTATATAAACAATTATATATAAAGTTATTATACGAATATACATTATATTGTTCCATATAGTGACTTGCTACATCGCTTTTACACGCCATATAATAATTGAAATGCTTTAATATTCAAGTACGTATAACTTTGGAATGTACCTTCATGTGTTCATTTACCAGCACAAAAAAAATTCCAGTAAATAAAAATATCCTATTCGTGAAATTATTTTTCTTTTTTTTTTAACCCAATTAAAATATACAATTTCCTTAAAATCCCCTATACCCTTCGCTCACGTATTCGAATAAAATGCGTGGGAGCAACCCATTGAATCAAAACTCAGCGATCAACATCCATTGCACCTCCGAAACAAATAATTCTCGCAACGCTCTCCAAAGCCCACAGTCAGACAAGCTTATTAATATCCAAAAGCCATACATAGGTTAATGCGTGAGATTCGCGTTAGGCTGTCAATTATCGATCGCGAAGGCGCGCAATTTTAAAGAGTGCAGCGTGCCCCGGAAATTGGGCGTCTCGGGCCGTCGGAGAATCGATGGTTACCTCGATTTCCGGCGATTCAACGAAGAAGTGCCGCGTGCTCCGTTATATCGGTATCGGCACCTGGCATCTTTGCGCTTCTCCTACCTGCATTCGTTTCCGTCTGGTAATTGTGATATGATGAGCGAATGAGAGCTCTCATTTCAAATTTATTCGAGTAAGGATACGCACATGTGTTGCAACGTGCAAATTCGGCTGGAAGGATTTTATATTTCGATCGGAATGGTGCGCAAAATAATGATCTATGAGAAGCGAGGATGCGTAAATTTGTGCTTATAAATCACCGAGGTAAATGTCGTGGTTGTGGCAAAGATACGTAGAAGCAACCCATTGAAAAATGGTAATTATATTGGCATTTCTGGCTTCTATACACAGGATCTGTAGATATTTTAACATAAGAATGGTTAATAGATTTTGATATATTAAAAATCGCAGTGGAGCACTGAATCAATGTATTGACATATTTGTAAAAGGATAGACAATTATATAACATTGGTTTGTGATATTATTAAATGGATATTAGAATGAACAATAGAATAATAGACTATTCCGTCAAATACAATAAATCAGGAAACTTAATAAAATTATTTATCTCCTCTTTCATCAACTTCACCTATTGTAAGTGACTTTTTAAGGCTTCACAAGTTGTGCTTTTTAAAATAAGAAATTTTGCCCAATGATTTTGAATTTGTGTCTCTACAAAAAAAATATATATATATTCTTAATGATATGAGTTACATTTTCTTCCCACGCTATTCAATTTTATTCTGATTTCATTACTGCAGAAAAATATTTACTTTACCTAAAAAAATAACTACAACAAACCCTTGATAAACCACTTATGTTATTTATCTATTTGAATGATTCTTGCATTATAATTGATTATGAAAATAAATATGTAATATCAATAGTTTTACTCTTCGTACCTTTATTGACAACTTAATGTATATTCACATATAATCCCTTACGAGAAACATGTATTTTTTCTTAAAAAAAAAAAAAAAAACTGAAATTTGTTTTGGAAATGCAAATAAATGGCTATGAAACTAAAAATGGATTATCACAATTTTGAATATTTTAAAATTAACACTTTTAGCCATAAAAATAAATGTTCATCCAGTTCACACAATTTAATACGTTTACAAATTGTAATAAAATACATGGTTACATGTATATTGATACTGTTATTCGAACAAAGCAAAAGAAGTAAAATTTTTGATAATTTGCCAACTATAAACTTACATTAATTTATATTAGTAATGTATCACTTTATTGTATTTGATATTATAAATAGTCATAAATGAATTAATTTTTTTAATAATCGATCATTCAACACTCAATATTGTAACATATGAGATTTGGCAATTAAATAAATATCCCATCAGTATGATTTTTAATCGCTATAATCATTATAACAAAATTGCCCTGGCGCCTACTTAATTCTTACTCGATGCTAATTACATAATTAATTTCATTGAATCCAACTGAATAACAAAATTGGTCAAACATAATTCGATATACTTCGGTATCCGCGAAAATTCCATACAGCTGTGGTCGACTCCTAATGAAGTGGTGACTTCGCAATCGCGAAATAAAAGCTCGCGCGCAACGGCCCCACATGTACACATCGTAATACATCCCCGAGTCGATAAATCATAAAAGCTCGATGCGCGATCGCTCGCTGCCTATAAATCATCAAAAATCGAAACCCGTCGCTCGCATAGGCCGAGTCGTTCACGGGGCTTCAATTAAAAGCAACGGCTTCTCGACGCTGCGCCTCCAAAATCGAGTGCATCCAAAAAAGCGCTGATTGTGAGTTATTTCGGGGGCAAAACGATCGTAGCTGCGTTCGTTTGTTCGGCCAGCCAATCTGGATTTATGTGGCTCCGCGACTTATTCAAATTTTAACAGGGACAGATACGGCAACCTATCATCGATCTCCCATCGCTTTCAAAATCCAAATGAAGAAATGTGCGCGAGCCGCGTACGCGTACGTCGAAATGACGATAATGAATTGTGGACCGGGATCGATGGGTGGGAAAGTCTACGCTCAGGGATTTATGAAGTTATTGCTAGACGACATTTCTTTGATTATAAATACATATTTAATATATATTGATAGTTTGGTCGATTACATTGTGTTTAATTTTAATACACAATTATGTATTTCGAGCTTCCGTGGACTATGCTACGATCTTTTCACCATTTATCAAATAAAAAATTAAAATCCAATTTGTTCATCCATATTTATACTTAATAAAGACGGAATGTTTATCATGAATATGTTAAATGGGAAACTAAATCAAGTTTATAATTTTGAAAAATGTATAATAGTTACAATATGAAATACAAGGACTTTTTATAATAGATAAATATTTACGTGCAACTACGAATAAAATAGAAATATAAAATAATTAATTTTTTAAAATTAACTTTCCGATTAATTTAAGTAATATATTTATCTTATTTTAATTCGAGAACAATTATAATTAAAAATTCATACACTCGAACTTCATATCTCTTGACAATATCTTAACAATATATTTAACATTCTTAATAATATGCACATTTCATAATAACATACAATTATTACTGAAAGAAGTATTTTGTAGAAAATTCAGATGTGAGAAATTATACCTTAAAATACGGAGAAATTTTGAACGCCATACGTACGGCAACATTACGAAGATTCATATGGAAAATTAAATAAATTGAACCGTTCTTCCTATTATCTCCCCTGCGCCTGATATTCTTACATTCATAGGCTGTAAGTACTATTTCTTGCAATCCTTACTTGTAACTTTGAAGGTGGTACTAAGAAGCAAGGAACCCACACGAAGCTATTGAAGAGACCTTTTAACGAGGAAAGTTTAGTCTCAACTTGATCGTAGTAATGAAGGAGGCACTTTCGAAAATCTACATCCCCCCCCCCTGATTAAATGTATTCAAGCTGATTAAAATATGGAGTAGTTTGAATCGTTAACAGTCTCATCCTTAAAGGAACGAGATAATCAATAACAACTTGAAAGTAGCGAACAGTCAAAACTACATCAAATCATCGATGCATAAAATTCGAAACTTTACCGGACGCGAATATTCCACAAATGATGAAATCCATAAAGGAAAATTACATCGAAGACAGCGGTCTATTATTAATGAATTTAACTTACTATTCTGTATAACTAATTTCAACATTACGACTTACAAATTATAATTATGGTTTCATTTTCAAAAATTGTTTACAAAATGTCGTTCAGTCGAAGCCAGTCATTAATATTATTCAATATTATTTATTAATCGACCATAATTAATATAAGAATTTTGGTTTTTGTGCTCTTTCGATGGCGTTAAATGAACTTGTTGCTGGATTTGAAAATAATAAAATCGATATTTTAAATAGGTTTTAATATTGTATTTTAGCAATATGGAACATTCTTGACGTTATTTACATTTAAATATCTTGAAGGCAAAAAGTAGATAATAATAAATAAGTAGACAGAAAATCTTATTAAATTCGTGTATTAAAGAAAAAGATAATTATGTAATACCGATAGTCCATAAATTATATAAATAACTTAGCTGCATGATTATTTATTTCTTTTATTTTATTAAATTTCTCTTCAATTAAATGGTATTTGTACAGTTGAAAAAAAAAGAAATCTATTTAACATAATAAACGAATGTAATAAAATATTTCGTTGCTAAGAATATATCTTAAAACTTTTTTTAAATATCTAACCTACAATTAAATTGAAACATTTTCAATTTATAAGATTTTCAATTAATTTCATGTAGAGCACAGTCCATTAATGCATTAAAATAGTTTGTTATAATCAGATATTTAAAAACAAAGGGAAATAGAGAGAATGGGATAGGAAATAATGCCTCTACAAAATTGACACATGTGATACATAAAAATAATATATATTAATTATTAGAGATGATTAAATGTCACGCGTTAAGTCTTCTAATCATGCAGGTTTATCGTGATGTCAGTTAAATTCGCGGTACATATGTGCACGATTCGATTCACGATATAAATACATAATGGTAACGCCCAATCAGGGTTAGCCACATTGATCACATCTTTCACATTGTCGTAGGCTGAATTATAGTGTCCAGTATGTACGGAACATTAGATTTCGGAAAAGTAGCGTGAAACGAGGCAGAAATTAATGGGCGCAAGTTGGGCCGGAGCAAAGAGCGCGAACAAGCGCGCGATGAAGCACTCGAAACTTTCAAATTTCACGCTCGATTATACGCCGGTGAATGAACGACATTTGGCACATTAAAATAATAATACCTTATCTCTACTGTCTCAAATTCATATTATACAATCGCCACGGATCGTCAAATCGAACCGCAATCGGATGGACCTTATGTTACCTTCTAAAATCATAAAAAATAATCGAATCGCCGCGTTGATGCGCGTGCCTCCGTGTAGATGCATTATGCATGGTACAGTTGTTGACACATTTCAATAAAAAGAAATGAGCTTAGGCTTAATAGCTCGAGTCCTTCGCTTCCGACACTTTTTTAAAGCATCACAAATTATTTCCAAACTACATTATGGTAAGTTATGATTGGTAAATAAATGATGGTGTCGTTGAAAAATTCAACCGTAAATTCATCCACACATTTTCAACTACTTAATTCGATTATATATTTTGACTTTTTTTCATTACTATTCTTGAAAATCACGTATCTTATCGAATTATTAATTCGACATATACTTATATGACTAATCGATTCGGAATTCTAATAATCGAGCGAGATAAATTCATAAAGTGCAACGAGACTTGATATTACGGATAAGCAAACTATTTCAAATTCTCTATAAGGCGACATAATATTTTCTAGACTCGCAAGTACAATGCGAGACGTGCCTATTATTAAATACGCCAGCATGAAAATTTGACGATTCCTCATTGCGATGGGATAAGGAATGAGGCAATGACCCAAAGTATCAACGAAGATCGAGTCAATACCACTTAGCCGTTCGCCATAACAAATAACAGTGCATGTCAAGCTACATTTCTAAATGCAAACTACTTTAATCTTTCGAGCTAAATAACATGCCGATTCAAAAGATACTCGTCTTGACGCTATCGACGCCCCTCCCGCGTCCTCGATCGCGAGCTCGTAAATCCGAGCGGACAAGCGCGTCATTAGCTCGCGCGAAAAACCATAAAAATCGAATATTCGCAAAGGCCGTGATTACAATTTCATTAGAACTTCAATATCTAATTATCGCGATCCAGTCGACGTTCGACTGCATAAATGGTCGAGCGCCGAATCGTTTATCTTAGCGGCCGATCGGCAAAACAGCGGACGAACAGAATGCGCAGGAGCTGCGCGCCTTATCTCGCTCGGACCATCAAAGCGAGACGATCTGTCACGTCCGCTTTGAATCATATAAGGGTGTATCATCGGAGACTCGTAAATAGACGAATGTGTGTGTGTGTGTGTGTGTGTGTATGCTACACGACCGCAAGAACGGCCAGATGGTCCGGTATTATTCCTCACCGCGCGTCGAAAACTTTCTCTCATTTTTCTCTCCCTGTTCCCAATCTATGCACGAGGCACGGTATTTTCTTCGCCTTGTATTAGACGTAATGTCGTATTAAATCACTCGGGCTACAATTTTTCCGTAAAACTCAATTTCATAGTCGGTATATCATTGCTGAGAAAGCGGGCTCAATGTTTTCGAAGATATATTCTTTTTAAGCACCTAATGGCTTACTTATCAATTTTCCATTTCGTCGTTAGTTTACTTCCAAGTGTACATTCCTCACAAGTCTCAAATTACGCATCCAGCTGAGTTCTTAAGTCGCTTGTTTGCGCATAACGTTAGAATTACTTATTCTTTGAATACCGTAATTAAATTATTACCCATTAACTGCGCGTGCGTTAAGATAATAAATCCCCAACTCGTTATTGTATATTGCAAACTAAACATGAAGCAATTACAAATTAATTATGCTCTCATTGTCAATTAATAATTTTTAAATTCGATTTAAAAACTTTGACGACTAAGTTAATAGAGAGAAAAATAGCGCTTTGTATTCATAGGTGATGAAAATTGACGAAATTTAATATAATTTTAATACTCTATCAAGTAATTTATCAATATTAATGGACATTCGTGGCAAAAAGAGCATTAAGAAATACTTTACCTACAATGAACTCAATTTTCATAGTACATATTACATCTGTATAACTAAAATAATATTTTAATTTACATAAAAGACTAATAATCATTTTTCTTAATATGCGTAGACTAGATTATTTTTAAATAATTATCATTATTAAATGTAGTTTCATCAGACGTTCGTTTTTAACTAAAATGGCCAAATTTTTTCGACTATTTACTCGTATTTACATTTGTAATATTGCAATATTATCCTTTAAATTAATCATTTTGCTTTTTCACTCTTTCGAATATAAATTAAATCTGCTAATCTAAAGGCAATTTCACACGGGACCGATAACTCGTTAGCGATTATCATGATAACGGCAACTTATCTTTCTCACGAGTATTTGATACATAATAGCTTCTTGTGTGCATATATATATGTATTTGTGTGTGTGTGTGTGTGTGTGTGTGTGTGTGTGTGTGTATCCTCGCAACAAAATTAACGTTGTGTAACAATTTTAATATACTTTATTTATACAAATTACATATTTACTCTATTGCTGCGTACACGACTTTATAAATCAGAATGTGCTATTATTTAACAATTTCTTCACAATTCTTATTAAAAATCAATCTATTTCATCAATTAACAGCTACAGAAAAATGTATACATAAAAATAAAAAAGAATCACTTACCTCGATGGATTATTTATTCTATAAAATATTGTTTATAAAATAACTAATAGCGATATACATGTATGCAATTTAAAATTATTCTATTTTGCAAAGTCTCTTTATTGTATTAAATTAAATTTAATATATTTTATCGATTACGCTTATAATAACTTAATTATTATGTTAATTTGTATATTGTAAAAGAAAAAATTTACTTTATAATATTAGAAGTTTTATGCATTAAACATTTAGACTGTAGCATAAAGTATTTTACATTTTTCTCTTCATTTCTGGTTGTTGCAAGATTAAAAATATAAATATATATTTATTGATAATTTTGAAATTTCTTGTTGTTATTTAATTATAATTGATCTACCAAAAAAACACGTAAATCACATATAATTTGGAAATATCGATTTGGTTGATTTTTAAAATGGAATAATAATAGAAATGTATTATTAATAAATGATTAACAATTGTTTATTTAAGCCCTTAAATTAAGGGAGCTGTGAAAATTCATTAATTACACATTCGGCTAAAATATAAGCATATAATTACTGTAATTAAAAATCGATATGTATGTAATGTACATATATACAAGCATTTTTTAATATGCTGTGAATGAACAGTAGACATACACATGGACATGAATCATAAAGAAAATAAAATTGAAGTTATTGTATATAAAAAGTAATGTTAATGAAGATACTTTTTTACATAAAATAACTATTTGCTTAGGAATAAGAGAAGATTTTACCGTGCAGATAATCTATATTCCAATAAATTAACAATAAAACTGTATTTATTCTTCCTCTCTGACATCTACGCACACGCGCGCAAATACGCATACTCAATCACGGTCTCTCATAATATCTTCCTCTATCTCTCCCGCTTAATTTCTCCATTTCCCTTTCTCTATTCCTCTTAGACCATGTGCATGTGTCTGTATGTCTGACTCTCTCTCTCTCTCTCTCTCTCTCTCGGTGTGTATAAAAGAGAGCGAGAGAGAGAGAGAGAGAGAGAGAGAGAGAGAGAGATCGCGAGGTAGGGAGCGGTAGATGGGGAGAACTGAGCAACGACAGGTTGCAGGTCGGAGCCAGGAACAGCAGCAGCGTGGTGGCACCAGTAGCATTTCGTGGTTCATTTGCGGTACCCAAGGGTACCATCTATTATGGGGGGTTTGCCTCCAGGTCTCTCTCACTCTATCTCTCTCTCTCTTTCTCTCTCTCTCTCTTTCTCTCTCTCATTCACTCTAGTACGACCACTCTCACCCTTTGGTCGACGTACGTATAGAGGAGTAGTAGCTCAGAGACTTAGCGGGGGGTTGTTTACACGGCGCGGGTGGCTCGATTTAATTCGGTGATTATTTTTTAACGACTCAAATTCCATAGGTTTATCTGCGCTCATCTCTCGCTTTTCTATCTTGAATGCTGGAAACGCGAGTGAATAAATCAGGGTCGAGCGCTCGACCGAGCTCTCCCCACCGCTCTCCATTATATGGATGTTGGGAAATAATGTTTAAAAGGGCCGACGCAGACTAAAGCTTTGCATATCCTTTTCGTCATTAACCGCAAATCGCTACGACGAAACAAACTTTTATATATAACGTCGAATTATACGTTACAGCACACTGAAACTTTCCAGGTTAAGTTCTGTAAACATTTTCTATTCTTCATACATATCGGTTTACACTCTATTCATGAAATTTTATTGTATACTGACATTGCTCCATGTACATTTTAAAGAAAAAATTATTTTAATTCGCTATCCTTAATATCTCGCAGAATACAAAAAAAAGCTTTGGAAAAATATTGACTGCCCATAATTAATAAATATAACGAATCATTGTGTTTATTAATGCACGGAAGAGTGAAATTTTCCCGATAACTCTTAGGATAGCAATTTAATTTTGAGTTGATACATTATATATCCTTTTTTATTTAATTACTTAATTTTAAGTTTCGCTTAATTTGACATGCTCTCTTTTCCTTTCACACAACTTCGCAATAATCTTTTTAAGAAATAAAATATAGAAAATAATAATAGCCTGTCGTCGTTATTTGAACATATTTAACGCGCGTCTGGTGGAAAAAAAAGTGTAAAAATCGACCGTAATTGAAAAAAGTAATCACCTTTTTTGTGTTATGACGAAAATTATCATATGACGCCGCACGACACACAAAACCCGTTTATAAAGTCGTTCAGCGGTTGAGGGACAGGGGGTGGGGGAGGGGTGTTACGGAGGAGCAGCCCTTTCATTGACATAACGACATCTTCCTTATATTCCGATCGGATAGGACTAGCCGCGTGCGCGGGCGAGATTTACAAAGGCGTAATTAAATATAACTAAATTAGGCCAATCAGCCGACGAAGATGCTCCTGGGGCACTCGTCGGCGATTTTCTAGCCTCCGCATCCGCATGCATAAATGCCTAACCCTTGGGCGCGATTCTAAATGGAGGTTGCCTTTTTCGTTCATACGCGCGCAATTCGCAGACCGCGACGCGGGATTTGCGAGCTCGGGGCCATTTCATTAATCTCCGTGCGAGCGTCTCGCCTCTCAATTTATTCCTGCATCTCGTTAACGGCTGGATGCGTCCGGTTGGCCACACTTTTAGGAAGGAGCGGGACTTTTTGAAAGAAATATGAGAGTTTAGCGCCTGTGGATGAAGATCAAAGGGCTGCATTCGAGAGAGGAGACATCAATTTGTGACTGAGCTTTATCGCTTTTATGGCCTCGTAAACTTGATCGATAAGAATGCCTTAATTACCGAAGCGGCGAAAAAAACTCGTCGTGGCATTCTCGAATAAATGAATTATTGATCGCGCCGTGACGTATAATAAATACGTTGTTATGTAATTATTTATCGGAACGTTGCAATCGTATTTGTAGATCATTAAAAGCTTCTTGGATTATTTGCAGTGTGCAAATGAGTACCGAAGATGTCTAATTATTCGTTCATATTCAATTTCGATATTTATTAATCATTCGGCTTGCATTTAATTCTGCAGGTCCAAAGTGGGATACCCAAATTGGCCAATCGTCTTTTTTTCTTTTTTTTTGTTTTTCTTTTTTTTCGTTATGCTTTACGCGTACGAGATAATTATTAATATTTCATCTTGATCGCCATTCATTAAACTTATAATATAATGTTATCATAAATGATTCTGATCCTACTGATTCTTCAGACACTCAGAAAAATGACAATAATAAGGTCGACAATGAATCAGGCCCCGATCATTGGAGCGACAGAGAGAAAAGGAAGAAAATACCGAACCACCCATTCGCTAGCGAATATCCGCGAGCACTCATCTCCACGTGCCCATAAAAAATTCAAAATCCTCGGCCAATGAAGTGTACGCATCGGCTCGCTCTATTAATTCTCCGAAATCGCATCTACGTGTTCTCACTCCGTTATCCCCCTCGCCAGGCAACGTCGACGGTGGCTACGGCGGCGACGACGGCAACCGCAGTGTCAAGCCATCGCGGGGCCGAATCCATCAAAGAGCCGGCATGTGCGTTGGCGATTGCGTAAATAGCAAAATTCACGTTGGCCCCGATTACGTCGCATGGGGAAAAAAAAGACGGGCATCCAGAGCTTACGGGGACGAGCGAAAAGGCTGCGCGCGGGCGTTATCGCAGTCATCAATCTTGGACGCTGCAAACGAGCAAAGCGTCCCAAAGGAGATGCTGAAAGAAAGCGAGAGAATAAGCGGCAGAGAGCATCGGTGGTGGAACTGGATGTGTGGGGGTGGGGGAGTGATGGGGTTGACGCAGCAGATCATCGGAACGATGTACCTCCCGACGCAAAGGGGTTTATTTGTATCTTGCTTCCTTGCCCTGCATCTCCGACCGCGACTCCTTTCTATCTATTATATTTCATGAGGATTTTTCTTTTATTGCCGATCTGCCCGTACGTTAGAGCACGCTTTCGCTAATCTGTAAGTTTTATTATTGAATCTTGAATAATAGAAAACTATGTTGGGTCGTTTTATGGCGGTTTTCTTTATGGAATAATAAAAGCTGCTAGTACGAAAGTTTTTAATGCATCGAGATGGATTTGATTTGAACGCAAATAACACGGAAAAGATAATGATTTCAATCCTATCGACTAGAGTTGAATTGCAAATTTTTGAAGTAATTGGAATTTTCTCTCCACTTCTAATTGTTATTGTCCTATTATACAAATAACCCCTTTATTGCCTACGTATTATTACTGATTCAACTATATATCTGTGTAAAATAAAAATAAATGCTAATACTAAATCTACTACTACTACTACTACTACTACTACTACTACTACTACTACTACTACTACTACTACTACTACTACTACTACTACTACTACTACTACTACTACTACTACTACTACTACTACTACTACTACTACTACTACTACTACTACTACTACTACTACTACTACTACTACTACTACTACTACTACTACTACTACTACTACTACTACTACTACTACTACTACTACTACTACTACTACTACTACTACTACTACTACTACTACTACTACTACTACTACTACTACTACTACTACTACTACTACTACTACTACTACTACTACTACTACTACTACTACTACTACTACTACTACTACTACTACTACTACTACTACTACTACTACTACTACTACTACTACTACTACTACTACTACTACTACTACTACTACTACTACTACTACTACTACTACTACTACTACTACTACTACTACTACTACTACTACTACTACTACTACTACTACTACTACTACTACTACTACTACTACTACTACTACTACTACTACTACTACTACTACTACTACTACTACTACTACTACTACTACTACTAATAATAATAATAATAATAATAATAATAATAATAATAATAATAATAATAATAATAATAATAATAATAACAATAAAAATAACAATAACAATAACAACAACAACAACAATAATAATAATAATAATGATAATAATAATAAAAGACAAAATCGATCTTCTTTATTCGAATGTAGTTGAATTACAATCAAAACTGATTATTAATAGGTGATCGATTATTAATGTTAGTTCAATTATTTCCATTGTTCCGAAAAAAGACTAATTATATAATTTACAAACGATTACTTACACATTCCTAATTACTCGTATACTGTATCATTATTATTACTTTCAGAATGAGTGTACAATATCCGGTAATGAGAGGGGCGCGCATTAATTAATAACGAGAAGAATTGTAACAATTGTATAAGAATTGAAAGTTCAGGCTACATTAAAGAACTGACAAAGCTGCAAATGAATTAATATACTAATAAATAATTAATTAATAAATAGTGAATAATCAATGGACAATTATTAATTCGATAACTTTACCCGGCAACTGCAACAAATTAAAAGTTATTGCTTATCAATCTTCCATTCGCTCAATTCCAAAGGCGTCAGAGAGCAAAGAGAAAAATATCTCGACACCAGCGACGACATACGACATTACTCGCCACAATACAATAGAATTCGTTGTTAGATCAGTGTAATATTGACGCACAGTCTCGCCCTACTCTCGCACATCAAGGGGCCACGAATCGAACCCCCCCCCCCCCCCCC
>NW_011948423.1:1359329-1411950 GCF_000503995.2 Ceratosolen solmsi marchali
CCCCCTCTCCCCCCTCAAGGGGCCAAGAATCGACCCCCCCCCCCCGACCTATCATTCTCTCACCCCTCATAAACATTCTCTACCTCATCCACCTAACACTATCTCAGCGCTCCGCACTCCTTCGCCCCTTGCACACGAGCGCTCGCGCATTCGCTCTCTCGCTCTCCTGCCCGAGCTTGTCTCTCCTGTAATTCGTGTGCGCGGGTCCTTTGCTCTTTCTATTGTCCTGACACCCCTCGGCTGCTCCTTTTTCTGGAGGGCCCTCGTGCGCACACGCGCGCCCGTTTACATTTCCGGCGGACTTTCGTGGAAATGAACTTGTTTCGCGGCCCGATGATCTGCTGTACTCGAGAATTGATCGGCTGCAACGATACGTGACTGGCCTAATGAATTTTATGAATTGAAAATGGCCGAGCGACCACCCGCTCACGCAATGTCATCGATTCATTCCAATTATGTAGGTTCGTGCATCCAGCGCTTGCCCATTCCATTTCATTGGCTTTCATCGGGACCGAATGCTTGGGCGAAAGCGTGGCTGTCGTATGTAAGAAAGACTCTTTCTTCCCTGCTATTGTATTCCCCTGGCCTGGACCAGCCAGGCATTGCCACTGGATTTCTACTACTTTACGCTTGTTTCGCGTATCGTAGAAGGACATTAGCTTAATCGTTGCGTATTTTTGCCAATGTTAATTTAAATTTTATTGCTACTAATCAACGTTTTGCTTGCTCATTTGACAGTATCATTTGACGTCTGTTCATAAATTATAATTATAATATCGGGCAGTTTGTACGCTGATAATTACAAGGTTAAGTGTACAAGTTCGATGAATTCAACTGCTGGGACTGCTTACAAATATAATAAATTATTAGCTTATTTAAGCATAATATATAGTTATTCGCTGCGACGAATGTCCAATGCATAAATTTTTTATGTACTCGCGAGCAATTATAAAATGAGACAAAATACATATTTATCGCTAAACTCCTAATATTGTTAAAAGCTCGCAAAATAAATGCTACCCGTGACTTCTTGGCTGGCTAGGAATAAAAATATGAAAACTTGCTTCACCTAAGCCCTATAAAGCCATTATGAAGACGTTCATTTGGCGAGCAAAGTGTCGCGGCGTAACACGAAAATTATCGTGACGGATTTTCGATCGAACAGGATAACACTCGTACGGTCGCGGGCATATGTAATTATAGATTCGACGTACTTTTCTTCTCGGGCATGCATTTCGCATTTCGAGAGGCTCAACGCAAAGAAAGGGAGTTAACGTTAATACAAAACTTATAAAATAACCTTTCACAACTACGTTATTAATGAATAGTTTAATGAAACTCATTTCTTACTTTGAAAAACTTCATGCATTGTATTTTTATAAAAAATTATTCTAAAGCACGCAGCCTTTATTTACTACAGATTGTTGCAAATTGTTCGAAAATGCTTATAATGTAAGGAATTGTAACAATTCGCTTGGTAAGCATTTGATGAATAAGTTGCTTAAAACATATATTACCTTATATTTATGTGAAACGAAAGCGCTTAAAGGAGTGACATAGACATCTATGGTCGAGAAAATTGATAGAACAACTATCACGATGTACAGAATTATATTTTACTATGTAATTACTATGTAAGCACTATGTAATGATTGATTGAATATCGATTCTTTATTATTTCTATGTAGTAAAGGTTGCTAGAATCTACTCGTCCTTTTATATGACATTTCATATGTTTCCCTCTCAGTCTAAAATAATACGTCTGTAAATCTTGGCTCTCCACAATTTTTTTATAATTGATTTGTCAATATAGCGCCGTATTTTTATCGCCACGGGTAAATTGTTGTCAAATGTATTAATACACTAGGAAAACATTACACGTCTATATTTGCCGGTTATAACTCACATAGTAGATGCGCAAGTAATTACCCATATATCTTTATAAATCGAGGCATGTGTAATGCGAGTCATATAATGTTAAAAGAATAAGAAATAAGACGTAAGACAAACGTACCCCAGTGGCTTGTAATATGCAGATGTTCAAATATACATGGCAGTGCTCGAGACTCATACATATCTATACAAGTATATTTCGCAGCTGACGTTGTCCAATGTGTGCACACGGCGTTAATTGCAACAGTCGATGTTTTTATGATACTATCGTTACAAATTATTAATTTTAATTTCTAGCCTACAGTCTTAAAAAATGTGCGCCGTGGCTGTTCGAAAATTAATATGTGACTTATTTAAGAAAATGACGTTTACCTCAACGTAAGATATATTTATAGTCTGAGGCGTGCATGTGCATACGAGGTGAGTGGAAAAATGATGAAGTGCCAGACTGGTGGGAAATTCTTTTTATGGTAAATCAATACAGGAGTTATTTTAGTATTGTCAAATAATTAAAAGAACTTTCTAATGCGCGTTACTTATACAAGCACTTGTATATTCAATGACTTAAAGAATATAATACTTTTTTAAATTTATATAGCATAGTTCTTCAAACTGTAAATATTTCTCAATGCCATTAAAGTCAGACTTGTATTATTAAAAAAAAATAATAATAATAAAAAAAAATCTATCTTACATTCACTGCGTGCTGAAGTTAATGTATTGCGGCATATATGAATATTATTAGGGTAAACTTCTAATTAGCTAAATAATATGTTTTTACTAGTAAAATTGCACTGTCCCTTTATATTTAGAAAAATTTCATACTACTATTTGAAATGGAAATTTAATAGCTCGAAAAAAAATAATATAACGATAGTAAAATTTAAGATTTTAATATTACACAAATTCATAACATGTATTTAACGTACTAAATATTCTTATTTGTCTATTTAATAAGAATATCATTTAAAAATATTTAAAGTAACTCACGTACATTATACTTAACAATAGGATTTTTACATACTTGTATAAGCTTTTATTTTTTTATTTTTTTTTTATTTTGATGAATTAAGATTAATGTTGGTTATCTAACTGTCACTTTTGCTACGATATGTTGTACATAAATCATGTTTTTATCTTTGAAGAATCTAAATAACCAATTTAAGAAATTGCCAATGCACCAAAAATAATTTCTTAAATATACCACGGAAGGCTTTCAATTATATTACATTAACTGTCGATTAATATAAATTTTCAGAGATATTTCGAGCTAAAGTAATTAAAAATTCAAGGGATTCAAGATTCGTCGGCACTTACCTCCGATACTTTTAAGTCACTTTTCAAAATTATTTATATACTCTCACTCTCATAAGAAAATATAATTAATCCTTTAATATTTCGAAATAACATTTTGAAAATTTTCTATACTCTCAACGCAGCAACGAAAAATGTATTTTAATTAAAATACATCTCTCGTGCACAGCTCTGGGATTCCGTAATCGATTCAGTTGACTGTAAAAACTAGTCTTAAACGCTGTAAACCAAAACCCCACTTTATAGGCCACTTTCCGTATAAATTGCAATTTAAAATAATAATGATCGATCATAATCAATAGTGCACAATACCCATCGAAAAACTCAGTGGGATATAAAAAAAGGAAAGAAAGAGAAAACATCCAATGAAAAAGAAGCAAAAACAGAAACATTCCACCTTGAAAGTCAAGTTGAGGAAGATAAGAGAAATAAGGAGATTCATCGTATATGGAGAAGCTAAAAAGAATAGAGCTCGTGCCAGCAGCTTCCCGTCTCGAAACTGAAAAATCGAGTCGGGGTGCTCGCCCCGAGTAATAAGGCAAAATTAGCAGGTAATGTGAATCGATCCCCCCGGTCTCTTCCTCCTCGTCCTTCGGCAAAGAGCGAGAGACGAAAGCTTGCACACACCTTCAGCTCGCGCTACGATAATAAAAATGAAATGATTCTCTCCATCCTTATTCTTCGGCCTCTCTACCCCGACCGCAGATACCCCCGCTGCACGACCCCGTGAAGCCGACTTGCTCACTCGGGCGCTCCCTTGCTCTCCCTCTCACTCGCGCACACCGAGTATTATGCAGCAACGGCGCAAATAGGAAAGGGGTGGGGGCTGCGGAGGAGAAGAGAAAATAAGAAAGAATAAGCGGGATTGGGCTAGAGAAGGATGGAGGGAGCCAGAAAGGCAGAAAGCACGGGGACAAGAGAGAGATACAGAGAGAAAGAGAGAAAGAGAGAGAGAGAGAGAGTGTGTGTGTGTGTGTGTGTGTGTGTGTGTGTGTGTGTGTGTGTTGAGTCTGAGTGAGAGAGCGAGAGTGAGCGAGCAAGAGTTGGCAAGGGCGCGAGGGCAAGTGGGCGAGAGGGAGAGAAGGAGTGTGGGAGAGAGGGAGAAAAGGAGTGTAAGAGACAGAAAAAGCCATAGGTGGCGAAGAGGCGTTGCCCGTGGTAAACCGCGAAACGAACCTGCGAGACTTTTCTTCTCCTCGTTCGGCCACGCCCACAGTGTACGAACAACCAATAGAGAACCGGCACTTACCCCCACTGCCGTAGTACGATACGTGAGTCGACCAATGGCCACGCAACGCCGTAGCCATGGCAACGGGAACAAGCGCACGAGTACCGTTCCCGGATCGCCTTCGGGATTGTTCGAAACAATTATCCCGCGCTCAATTCCATTCGGACGGTTCTCTCACTCTCTCTCTCTCTCTCTCTCTCTCTCTCTCTCTCTCTCTCTTTCTCTCTTTCCTTCCCACCCACTCTCGCCCTCGCGAGCGCTTTCTCTCCCTGTGGCGCGCGCGCCTGTACCTTTGTCTTTGTCGCGGCGCGTATGTACGCCACCGTGTCGCAAATCGTTTTCACGAATAAAATTCCCGGCGCGAGAATTATTTTTAAATCTCGCAGCGCTTCGTACCGTACCTACTTCAACCAACGACTTTCTTCCTTCTCTCGGGCCCCTTGCACCACCCGCCACTTCTCCTCCTCTTATCCTGTTTCTTCCCCATTTTCCGCGCTTCCCCGTAGCTTCTCACTCGAGATGTATACGTACTCACCGGTACTTTCACCGGCTCACCGTTTTTTATCTCTCCTCCTCTGTACCCTCCCTTTCTTTCGCTTTGGCAACAGCAAAAGAGGATCGGACACCCTGCGAATAACACGAGGCGCAAGGGCCGACACGAATAGCTTCCTAATGGGCCGCTGATATGGAAAAAGTTTTCTTCGAGAAATTAAGCCTGCGCGAAACGGCCGTGAGAACAAATTTTATTACGCGCTCGTGTATATTACTTTTGCTCTCCGACTTCGTTTCCTTCCCTTGTATACATTGCCCATTTTTGTTTCCTTATCTTTGGCTTCTGAACTTTTTTATTGCTGGCGCGTTTCGTTCCTTAAAATTACTTTCTTCTTTCTTTTCTTTTCTTTTCGTTTTTTTAAAATTCCATATAAGCGATTTAAATCCAAAACTAATGGACTTTTAATAAAATGCATTTATCGTAGAAATTGGTTTGTCGACGAGAGCGGATACCGACGGATAAATTTCTCTAGTCGATAATGGTGAATCGAAGTTGTGAATATCGATGTCTTGCATAACTACGCGAAATTTGTCTTTTTATTACTACGGATGGATGACAGACGCGCTCTCGTAATTATATTTTCCTCTCCGTGAGAGCTGCAACGCTATTTTCGTTTGGCATTAAAGTCACGGCCGTTAATAAATAATATTTAATCACTAAACCTTTTAATTTATTGTTTCTCTTGATCTATGATGAAAATGATATTGGTGTACGTTGTCCGTGAGTTATTTTCGAGGGCGATTTGATAACACTTGTCGTATTTTTACGACAAGCATTTTAGTGAAAAAATCGTTCCGATAGTTGACTCGATATTTAGCCCCATTTATCACTGCTGTCAAGGACACGACTAATAAGAAGAAACGAAGTAATGTAATGTATGCACATAATAAAAAAAAGTGGATGGTCATCGTATGTGACTATTGTGGTTACAAATAAATTGTTGTCATGGGTGAACGTGTCAACCCCTCCATTTCCGTTACAATTCACATGGTTAAATTTTTTCCATCTTACTATCTAAAATTTTAATCATTATTCTCATCTTACGGAAACGTTTTTATCATAGGATATTAATGTTATTATTACTGTCGGCGCACTGGCTTACAGCAATGTAAAAACAGATAAATACGTAACACGAATCAACGAAATTCATATATCGGCTCGATCTTACTTTACTTTATTAAAGTTTGTAGTGTAAAGTTTAATAAAGTATAGCTCGGGCTTATGTTTAAATTAGTATTGAAGATATTAATGTTGAGCCAAGCAAGAAGCCACAAATATTGAAATATTTCATCCAATGCTATTGTCGTAGATTTTTAACATAAAAATATTTGTAAAAAGTATTATCGGCATATCAATAATTAAGTTTCATTATATTAATAATCAATCATTTAATTCGATTAATTATTAAACATTTGTGCGTGTTAGATCGAGTTTGTAATTACACGTATATACAAATTTAAAAAATTTTATGCTTATTTACTTTTAAGTACATATCACTCTAATGCATTAAACACTGCAATTATTATATAACAAGGATTAATGTCTCGCTGTATATCAAATTTTATCTAATCCTTGGAAGGCTTTTTTTATACCATCTATCGTTACAAAATATCGACTCGAACTTTCAATATCGAATCAGATATTTCATAAATTTCCCATTTCAATAAATCTTCCAAATTATTAATTCATTGCTATTTCAATAAAACATTCTTGTTAGAAGTAAAACAACTTTTTTTTAATTACAACTTATTTGTTATATTTTTATAAGCTTTTTAATATATAAAATAGATTAAAATAGATATTTTTTACTGTTAAATTTCTTATATTAATATAATATTCATTTTATCATTTATTTTCAATTCATCATACACATTAAATTTCACGCTTAATACACTTATCACAATTGTCACATTTATCAAATTTTTGTTAAATTTATGCAAAAAATTAAAGATAAAAGATGTTGTATTTATACAACAAGTTTTATCAAAAATTTCTTTGAATCTTTGAATCTTCTTTAATGTTGATAAAAAATGTAAGTACCGATATTTGAATATAAATAAATTTTACAAAATTGTTTTTTTTATTCAAATTTCAATCAATCTATAAAATCTAAAAAACTTATTTTGTCTTTTGTGTGTGCGCACGTGTGCGTGTGGATATGGCCGTGTGGTGTGTGTGATAACATTCAGATTTATACGCAATAGAAAAAAATTAAATAATATTTATAATTTAAATAACTTCTAATATAATTTTATATTGTAAATTTAGAGTTTAAAAATGTATTTATGCTCTTTCTTTATACCATCTTACACAATTTTCTTTCGAAATTGATTTTATTAATTTTGTGTATAGTCACAGAAAGGAGACCATTAAACTTCCATTAGATTATTTAATAATCAATTTATATTAAACGATTTAATAAATTTTGGTCATATTTTTAGTATAATCATTTAAGATATTATATAAAAGTTCTTGGTACTGAAATAAATAATTGTTACTACGATAGTAAAGTAGTATATATGGAATTAATATTGTACTAAAATTTATTAAGGGATTTGGAACGAATTGGTAGAATATAAATTCCCAACGAAATTTACGCTGGTTAAAGAGAAGTACGGAAAACCTATCTAACTACATACAATTTATCCGATAATAGCAGCAGCACTTGTTCATATTGATAATCGTTCGATAAATTATAAACCATTAAATATATTTCACAACTATTATATATGTATATGTACGTGTGTGCGTGTGTCTGTATATGTATACTAATTGTAAAATCAATCTAATAGCGTCTAGTTATATGAAAATCATGAGATATAAAAATCACTTTTTTTTTATCGAGGAACTCATGGTCAGGAGGAAACGTTCGTTTATCGTCGAAGTACGTTATCTTGGCAGGTGCTCGCAAATACAAATATGAAAATGGTTCGAAAATACTTTTTAGCCGCCTCCACGAATTCTCCGCCCCGCAAAATTAGACTACTGCCATTGCCATAAAATGAATTTCCACGGCGTGCGCGAGCCGCTCGCGCGAAACTGCATTAAAAGCCAAATTTCGTCCGGCAATCCGATTGGCTAAGAGCCACGAAGTTCGTATATGGGCGAGCACACTCGCGCCGGGCGAATTCGCACGAATAAATGTGCTTCACGCTCGACTAAGCGACGCTTCGATTTGAAATCAGCATGATGTACATCGTCGCACGAGCTGTTCATTGGAATATAAAACGCTAGCACTATGTCTGCCGTACAGTCGACGAACAAAATTTTGATTCACTTTCTATGTTTTCGTATGCTTGGAAACCATGAGCGGAATTGGTGATATCTTTTTATGTATATGATACGCGAAACTTTGGTAATATAATGAACGAAGTACGTTACAGTTTGCAGATAATCGTAGTGACGAAAATCTATGCTTTTGTGGATATCTTTATGCATCTTGCTCTCACTTTAAAATTAAAAATAAAATAATATCGGGTGAGAGGAAAGTTGTTGCTGTGCAGTTATGCGACATAATACAAATTTATCGTGCACTTGAATATGAGCAATCTAATATTGGCTAAGGTTAAATCGTATGCTTTTGAAAGGAAATTTATTTGTAATTTACAATACTTTTAAATATATTGACCTAGAATAGAATTTTTGACGTTGGTCGGAAAAGGATATACTTACATCGGATAAAATTTTGTCGGTGACTGTACGGATTTGTGTTATATTTCGCGTATATCGAGATATCGTTTCCGCATCACGTCTCTGCTATTCGCTTCGGTTCACTGCTAAATAAATAAGTACGTACCTTTATCGCATTCTCCGTCCTTATATACGTTATATTACACTTACTGCAAACGGAAAATTCAAATCCAAACGTTCAAACGATCTAAAAAATTATACTTTAGGTGACAACGCGACACGCTGAAATCATTCCAATTTTTCACATATTACATCAGATTTAAAAAACATTTTTATATTTATTTACTTTACGGCGATTTTCAATAATATTTTTCCACGAATACCTGCGTTCCTCAAGTCATTTAATAACAAATTCTTTCATAACGAATTATCATTTTATGGATTTGAATTTTGTAGAATAATTTATATAATAATAAAGAATCCTATTATAATGGTAGCAAGATAAGCTTGAAGTAGGCTACAAATATATAATGTACTTATAAATAAACATCAGTATATTTGCTTGAATAATTTACAATACGTTTAATATTAATTCATAATTTTGAGAATTTTTCTATTTAATAAAGTCGTTAAAATTCTTTACATAAAACGTATTTTAAGAATTTCTATCAACATACGTCATAGTATTCTACACCGGAAATATTTTAATATGTAAATTATCCGCTACGAAAAAACTTCAAGCTTCACAAAATTTATGCCATACTCTCAAAAATATACTAATAAACATTTTAAAGTAAATTTCTCTTTTAGCATCATTTTACTTGAAATAAGTAGAGTCGTAAACATAAATTAATTACCCGATTCAACATAAGTTATTTTCTTGTTCAAATTAAAATAATTGCCAGAAAAATTAAATTTATGATTAAGCAAAGGATGCAAGTATTAAACTGCAAAGATTAAAATATGAAAACGTATAATAATGTATATTTGTTTACATTATTTAAATTAGAATTAATAGAAATACCATATAAGGAGTATAATTTTCTCGGTACGTAAATGCACGCTTTATGAATAACATCCATGTGGAAAATAAGCATAGTTGGTAAAAATATTTTAACATATACACATATACATATATAGATATATATTTCCCTTTCCATTTTCCCCTGGCTTCTCATAATTCCACATGCAACCTTCTAATCCTTTCCAATTATTTCTTTTTCATCACCAAGTATTGCACATAGTCACAGTGGCGCGTGTGCTCCAGCAAAATATAGCATATACCGTGGTTGAGTTCAGCGTCGTTCAAATCATAATTTAACGAATAAAACATCGATAACCCCCAATCACCGCACTTGAAGTGCGCATAGATATCCATAGGCGGGCTGAAAGCCGGGGTGGCGCAATTTCGACCTAAGCGCACGGTCGATACAAATCACGCGACGCGCGCACTTAAATTCAGATTATGCTTGTGTGCATTGCGCTTTGTGTAATCGTCGAATATCTATGCCAAGCTTAGAGGCGAATTAGCGTTGAAATTTCGACTAATTAGCAATAGTGGTGCGGTGCGTATGTAAGGTGCGCTAGAGGATTATTTATTGATTTAGTCGCATTCGGAGATTGCGCGAGCAATTCTGTGGATCGAGGTGTTGCTAAAGGCGCAAATGTAATAAATTGAATACTCATCATTATAATGAGATTTTGAGACTTTTTCACATTTCCAATTTAAATTAATGGCACTGGTAAAACGTAAGGTATTATTCATTAAAAATTAGTTAATATTTAAGGACACAACAATGGTTAATGTATTACTAATTAGTAGGCATTGTGTTGTATTTTATCGCAATGTTAAAAAACATAATTTATATAGACAAGAATTTATAAAACGCTTTTGTGTTAAGGATATACAATTTGTATAAACATTCGCCTGATGAAGTGCGGTAAAAAATATAGTAAATTATCACGTAAGAAGGTAAATTAAAATGAAAAATTTATGAAATAAAAAAAAAATAATTAAATAACATTCTATCAATGAAATGGATAAAAATAACAGATAAAAGGTATCAATAAATAAATAAATTGATATTTTTCATTTTTCCAGCATATTTGTGATATTAACTAGATTATTAAAAGCAGTATAATCATAATATATATAATATTATGCAATAGCCATAAGAAATTTATTATTATTATTTTATGTAATATTCGGCAACTACAACGTACAATAAATTTAAACGTAAATGAAATTTTTTACGGTATTCGTTCTTTTAACTTACTTACAAATATCATTAACTATAGATATAAATTTAGTTTTTAAATAACACATTAAACTTTTTGGGTATTATATAAAATATAGCTTAACGAAACTAATGATATTACGTAGATAAAGTAGAATTTCTGTCTAAAATCTATGATGGGAAAATAAACTGTGTATTTAAAATATTTTATTTTATTTTATTTTTTTCATTAATTTTATGTCACATTTCTTAACTGTGTAAATGTATAACAATTTCCAATTCATTATTCCAATATAAATAGAAATGAATTTTAATATTTTAAAATATTACATAGTGCTGTTGACCCTATTTATTATTAAGACAATCTACAATATCTCATATAATTTCTAATACATTCAAAGAAATTTCAGGTATAAATACAATAGTACAACAAATTTTACAAAAAGTTATTAAAAAAACTATTATAAAATAGATGGCATTTTACAAAATGTACAATAAAGGCCCTATCAATTCCATTATAAACTTTGCATTAATGACGCTACGTTCGAGCAGTAATAGAATTCATCAAAATAATACGAATACATAATACAAAAACTATATATAATTAAGTTTTCGGTGTGTATTTGCAAGTTAAAAAAAATAAAGCCGAAAAAGTTGTATTTTCATAGCTTAAACATTCAGAATGTCATAGGACTCTCTTTAGAATACGCATAACTATATTGCTACTCGAATACGGTCATAATAATGCCTATAGATAAATAGTAGATGGTGGGGGGAGTAGCGGAGGGGGCAGATTAATTATAACTGCATCGCGGCTAGCGATTTAACTAATTAATTCGGTTAGTAATGGAGGGGCCAGATGCTCACATTTACCGGTCGAACAGTCTCTCTCTCTCTCTCTCTCTCTATCTCTCTCTTCCTCTCCCTCTCTCACTCTCTATCCTTTTCTCGTATTCTGTGCATTGTAACACGTGCAGATCTTCTTAATAGTGCACGGCAGTGCAAATTGCACGATTCTATACTAATTAACATCGCTGGCAGTAATCAGGCTTATATCTACACTAGATATATGATATCCATAGCGCTAATAATTTCAGGTGTCATGGCGATAATTTTTATGTCCCGTTGAAATTGATTCATCGCTCAGTCGGGGGCTTAATATCCATTTGGCCTTATGAGTGATTTTCCGTTATTAAGCTGTTCCTGGAAAATACATAAAGAGTAAACTGTTTGGTGCAATGCTTGAAATTGTTTATTAAACGCTTTATTACTTATTAGTAAAAGCAATTTGATACTTATCATCGATCATATGTTAATATTATTGATTTTAATGAGCGCATAATAATGTATGCAAATACATAAAGAACAATTTTCTTTAAATACCGTAATTATCTTGAAGTAATATTATTTTTAAATGCCTGATCATGTATTTGCTGACGATTTGCAATATGCAATAAAGTATTGTCAAATCGCATTTGTATATGCAATAGTTGCCATTTTCTACTTTGCAATTATTACGAAATTCTCATACAATTACATTTGAAAAAAACAAAAATCAATACAAAAAATAATTCCTAATGAGCATTCTCGTTTGCTTCTTAACGACTTAAAATATATCAATAATGATTAATTATTTCTTTCGATATATAATTCATGTAAAACAGTTAATAAATATAAATAATATTTACTATATATAATAGTGAGTAAGAATAATTTATTGAAGTTTTACTTTAGATAAAATTTTTCCTATATCAAACTTTTAAGAATAAAAATTAATACCTACAACAATCATGTTTCATCCGTGAAAAACTTTAATTCATTTCAAATAAAGTCATCTAATTATGTAACAAATAATTTATAAACAAGACATGCATATTTGTCAATTTAAAATAACTAATGTAAAATTCAATTATTAATAATTCGGGGATGTATTATGGGCCGGTATTCGACAAAATTTTTTAAATATTTACCATCTTGTAAAATAAAGTCTTCCCACAAACTTGTACATCGTTAATAAATCATAAGATCTTCGTGTAATGAAAAATTCTTGGCAAAACCATTAATGCAAATGGAATCCGTAAGTGACATGGTAAGGAAAGTGAGTTGCGCCATTATGTCTCTCTATATGGCCCAATGAACAGTTAAACATTTGATTTTCGTAGAGATAACTGCGCTTTAGTTAATTTTAACTATTCGAAATGCATAACTATCAAAATACAGTAAATAATAGTAAGTATCACGGAGATTTATTGGCTAGCAGGGAAAATTTTGTAATGAAGAAAACGAATGGTGGGTAATTTAAAGACGACAAAAATCAGAAGCCACATTTTAAAAGCTATAGAAGCTATTCCAATCCTATTTGTAAGAAAATCAGTTTCGTGACCGGTCGAAACAACGCTAATTATAACGATACTCTAAATAAACACCCCAACTCCATTACAACGAAAAAACTGTTCTTTTAGCAAGGCACTCCCGCCCATTAAGTTAAAAAAGCACGAAGCAGTGGAACGCGCGAAATGGATTTAACGCGCGCGGCGTGGCCGCAAACTTCCACCGCGGCACAATTACTTAGAAGCCGATAAAAGGAGTCGAAATTACGTCGACAGCGAAAAACAGGAGGTAGCAACAACAATAAAATCATTGGAGAAAAAGCAGCCAAGCACGCGGAACCAAGACTTTCTTGCATTATCTGACAGAAAGCGTCGACGGTAGGACGCGGGGCGAGTTGTCGGTGGTGAGGGGAGGGTGGGGGATGATGTGGCGTTGAAGGAACGGGCCACGGTGAGAGGAGGGTGGTGCCGAACAGGGCACGCGTTTTGAATGAATCGCGCGTGATCAAAAGCCGCGACATCCGCGCAGACCCCCAAGAAGACCAGAAGCCATGACGAAGGAGAAGTACGTCGACGCGGTCGCCTTCCTCGTCGTCTCCGTCTTCATCAATTCATTGCGGTTCGATTCGGCATCGCTGCCGAGCCAAACCCTTTCATCGGCGTACCATTCTCCGAAATCGCCTCGAAAGTCCGTATTAGCCCTTCAATTGAAGTCTCCCTTTTTGTTAACTCGATACGCTCTTGAATACAGGTGTTGAGGCCTTTATAAGCCGACATTATTAATTCGACTTCTTGGTTTTCGAATCCGACGCTCAACGACGACTATTGAAATTTTTCCAATTAACTAACTCCGACGATATTTAAATAATACGTCATTGCATTTTCAAACTTATCCAATTTTACTGTAAAAATATCTTCATTTTCTGTATGTGTGTGTATATATATATATATATATATATATAAATGATGCTTTGTTAAATTGAAATATCAGGAGCGCAATTATAAACAAAGCAAACTTTAAACTACTTTTCTGTTTTAGTTAAGTAAATTATTGTGAGATAAATTTAGTAGACAATGTGAGATTTCTTCAGGGTGAGTTTATAATCACTTACAAAAAAAAAAAAAAATTCATACCGTTTTAAATTGCAGAATTTAAGTGTGCGTAGTTAAAAGCTTAAATGTTTCTACTAGATATCATCACTAATACTTATCAAATTTATCGGCACAGAATATTATTGAATACAATATTTAAATTTTCAACATAACGGATGATTAACTTGTTAATATCACTTGAAGATAAGTAGATTTATTATATTACAAATATTCCGAAAATGCGATGACGTATATTCTTTATCCATACCATTATCACAATCGTCTAGCAATTAAACTTTATAATTGGCAATATTGCTAAGTCCACCTTTTTCATTATTACTTATTAAGGCTGATAATACTTTAGGTAAATTATAACAAAGATAATTTACATCATGAATCTTTAACCAGTTTTTAACTAGATTGAATAAAGTTTCGTGTTTGGTATTAGAAAGTAGATTTCACTGAAACTAACTTACTATATTCTGTTAAAGTTTTCGGACAATCAAATTAACGCTCAGCTGTATATTTCATGGCATAAATAGACGTAAAAATATATTAGAATTTAGGTTTATAAAAACCGTGGGAATATATTTCTTTATAAAAATAATTATCAATTTCACAAATTGCATTTTTCTTTATAAAAAAAAAAATGCTATCGCAATTATACCTACAACCGAATAACAAATTAATTTATACGAATTTATTCGTTTCATCTTCAGTAACATAATTCTAAAAGCATTATTAAATTGTATGAGCGTGCACGCGCGTCTGTACTTATAGACACATTAAATCCAATTTCTTCTTCTATACAAAAGTTGCTAACCTTGGTTTCTTTAAAAACAAAAGAAAAAAGGCAACAAAAAAAAGAAAAATGTAAAAGAAACCATAGTTTACAATTTTCTTTCCTCTCTGACAAAATCTCAGATCTATCTATCTCCAATTAAATAATTATCATATGCATGTATAATTATATAAAGTACAGTGATCATATCTTATATATGCGGTCGAGCAAAACTAGGAATGAGCATCTCATAAATCCTGTCGGTACGCATGTATCTCTCCCGGAAAATTGAGTGACGACGACTTTCTATCAAAGAAAAATCCTCTCCGTTCCTTTTATACCTCTCTTTTTTCTTATATTCAACTACTTTTCTCGAGCACCGGGAAAAAGGCGAGGTTGGAAAATCCCGAGGACATTGTCTCGGAGAAGGAAAGTTGCCCCGGTCGTTCGTCTGCCTGCGCGCCCAGCACTTCTTTATTCAAACTTGTAATAACGTTTGGCAGATGTTTTTGATATAGCGAAGGCAAAGAGAGGAAGCCGATGCCACTGCGACAGACCCCAAGGCCGTTTTACTCCGCGAACTTTTATCGAGTCAATTTAAGTTGCGTCGCACGACAAGAGAGAAACAGAGCGCGAGAAGGGATGTTTCACCCCCACGGACCCGTTTGCCCACTTCTTCTTCGGCTTTATTTCGCTTTATGTATGTATATATCATGGGGGTCCGCTCTTATTATCATTGTATAATATTAAAAGATTCGATTAGGGAGTGAGCAAGCCATGTCGGGACGTATAAATTTCTGAAGGATTGACTTTCGACTCTTCTATCTCTGTCGGCATTAAAAGAACCACGGCTATATTAAGGAGGGATTTAAAGTCTTATATATGGCATGGAAAAGAAATTTTAGGGTTAATAACCGAGTAAAGATTATGTGCCAAGAATTTTAAAATACTTTTTCTCTTTTGACGGTTTGGGGATGCTTTTTTGGTAATTGGATAGATTTTAGACAACGATGTCGCTCAACGTATATCTTGGATAAATAATTTTATAGGAAATTTGAGGAAATTTCCATATGTATTCTATTAAATCATTTAGGATATCATGAATTACCATTACTTTTATCTATATTTACATTAATTTGCGCTTTTAATATCAATTATATACAAATATATATATTATTAATATTCATAAAATCAATATATATAGAAATATATTCTTGAAACTAACTAGTTTCTATGATTAATAATTTGAATAATAATTCTTCACTTTTATTTAAAAATTAATCGTCGCTTACCACATTATAATAATATCAAAAAGTAAAATATGGAATATCATCTTATAAGACATATTGATAATATATTATTATACCAACAATCGAATAATAATCTAACAAAATTGTGAAAAATAAAATAAAAAATTAGTCAAAATTACTTAAAATATGAAAAATAATTGCAATCATATTATACGATGGAATTATAATATATTATCTATTTAATTATTATATAACATATATGATGTTGTCGGTTAATTATACTAAAATTTTTAATAAAAATAAAAGTCATTTTATACGAAAAAAAGGTTTTGGACAAATAGTTTTTCATACATATATAATATTTTCTTCGTTTTAATTCTGTTTAAAAAAAAAATCAATAATTGACATCTTGCAAACGTCAATAATATCTACTAATGTTTTCATTATTCACTCTGTTTTATTCGATTTTTCTAGGCCTTCAATCGATACAAGAGTATTCAAATTATTATAAGAAAAATTTTTTTGTTTAATTAATTTATATATAAATTACAGTATCGATAAGTTTATTTCTGTAAAAAAACAATTCAATAAAACGTCCGATATTGTCCTCGCTTACCATAATACTTAAACTTAAACAGGCCATTGAGCATAAATATAATCGCTGTTCTAGTTACAATAGTATTTCATTGCACTATGGACAATATTTATAAGCATTATTGAAGTTTTATTATTTTCCTAATATGTCAGTATACGCAATGAGTTTAATAAAAATCTTCAGCTAACATTAAGTATTGTATAAATTCAACGATATAATTACAGTATTATTGCGCATTATAAAATATTTTTAATGTTTATAATGAAATTGAAAACGATAAATTTATTCAAATTAACTGACAATATTAAAAAAAAAATTGATATAAAGAACTTGAGAAGGGCAAATTCCTTTATTTATCAAGAAACGAAAAAGTGAAACTGGAGCCTTCAAATCACTCGTGCTTGATAAAATTCATAATTCAACTCAAAGAAAATTTTTCAACCTCGATCAAAAGACAACCTAATCTCTAAGGACAATGTAAGAGTCTGTTGATAGTAAGGGGAAGCGTACTGGAAAAGAGGAGGAGTTTCCAAATGGAAGGGATGAAGATTCTGGACCATCGAATATACGTGTAGCTGTCATTTCCTTTGCCTGAGCTTTCCGGCGATTTGTTCAATTTTCGAATTCACATTATATACGTATTATTTACAAGTTCAAAAATCAGTTTGCAACGTTCGATATTTTTATTAATATATTTCTCGTTTCATAACAATATTATATAGCTAAAACCTAAGGCTAATGTATCATATCACACAGTAACGCTGATACTTCGGATAATGTATAACTCAATTAAATTAAACTCAATTTTTTCCTTAACGATTATTTGATTTCGTCATTACGTAAGAGTATTCTAGTCTAATTCATTTGGACGCGTGGCAAAATTGATACAAATATTGTCTATTGTGCTTAATTGAGAATTTTCTGCACTTCAATGCGCATATAACAATATCTATACGTACATTTGACGTAAATCGATATTAAATAGAATACGATAAATTGACAATCAAGGAACGAGGTCTTTCTGCTAAACAAAATTCCGATCGCTAGAATATAAAAGTCATGCCTAACATTGTAGTCGGATAAGTATATGAAGTCTACTTGTTTTACAACAATGAAATTTCTATGTCTTGTTTAAGCACAAACGTTATATAAAAATTGAATAAAATATAATACAAAATTACATGAATAAGGTTAATCCATAATAATCAATATTTCAAAGTTTAGCAGTATTGCAAGAGCCTTAAAATAATACTCGAAACAAATTTAATTTATACATTTATTAATTTAGACGAATAATGCGAATATTCAACGAAGGCTGACGTTCAAGCAAATATAATACAAAGCATTGAAGAAACATCTCAATCTATCCGCAAATTAAGCTCCCATTATTTTAAAGCTCAGCTTTTAATTACACTATCGACTAGATAATATTCGTAAATATAATATATGTATGAAAGTCACTATTTCGTCGACGATGTAAATACGTGGAAGCGCAGCGGGAAAGCGCCAGATGTGTAAATTTTATTCCGGCTCACGTGCGAACTCAATTCAAGACTCGATTTTCCATTTCAAATCGAGCAGATATCAAATGTCGAATGCCTCATCCATATCAATCGCAAGCTTTCGCTCGGCTGCATTAATATACGAGTTGTAGCTTCAATTTGATACTCATTCGTCACATAAACATTTCTTTTAGCTGACTTTTTTTAGAATTTTTGGACATTCTGGTAATTGAAAGATGCTAATGCGACGCAATTAGAAAAAAAAACAAATTTCGTAAGGCGAGAAGGTAAAAAGTGTTGCCGAAACTACGACTCCTCATTCCGAAGAACAATTGTTTATTATTCTTTTCTTTTTCAGGCGTAGTCATAAAAAAAAAAAAACGTTATTTATAAAGTATTATAACGTTGATTATCGTGATTGAATTTCAAAACTTAACATATTGTGTCGAAGGAATGATCCACTTTATGCTTAACGAACAACTGCATTTGAATATTCTATTTAAAAGCGAATATTTTAGCGGTAATTACTGTATCTCAATTATATCATTTAAATTTTTAATATTCAGAAATTATAGTATCGCCATCTTACAAGCTCGAACGCAATTTACAGTGCTATTATACAGCGGCATATCCTGCCGCACACCATGACATCAAAACTCTCGGTAGTTTATCGTGAATAGATATGCGTGAACTGAAACGTCTAGTGAACAACCTACCTTATCGACCGTGTGTACAATATGAACTTGGTTGTCGTATGGTAAACGGAGAAGAAATGTGTGGGCAACTGGTGAAAAAGGCGCGCAAAAGGGATCGTTTCGATTTAGCGCGTTCAACCGACAATTCAGCGGCAAAAATGCGAAACACTTTAACAAACAAAGTTCACATACAGAGTGCAGATTGTCCTCTCACTTGCATACCATAATCAATCATTACATTAAAATTTAATAGCCTAATGTGGATGAAAAGCAATTGGGAAAAAGTTGCCTAATGTAAGACCCGGGTAAGGCCAGTGGGATTGATTTCTTACGAGAGCATTGTCCCTCCGTACAAGGCGTCGAGCGATTTTTTAGTCTCATCTCCCTACGCGTATGGTTCTGCCCCGAGGGCCCAGGGGCCCCATTAAAAGAGAAACCGACTGTGCGACCCGGTCGTAAGTTTTAAAGTCAATAAATGTAACGGTACACAGGTGCACTTTTCAAATTTACGTACACCTCCAGAAAGTGAATAACGGATCATCTCTCTCTCGCTCTCACACATGCGCGCTCCTGTCGTCGCCGCTACAAGGCGTCCGCTTCATCGGGGTGTGTGCCGGAGCGGAGGAACTGTCGACCGAGCGGTAATAATCAGCGAATTGGGACATCACCGTAAAGCCCCCCCCCCCCGACCTTATTCGGAAACGGGAAGAGACGGCGGTTATCCCTTTAATTCGCTAACGCGGACGAATTGCGCGCGGGCGTCGATGACGGCGTCGATCTGTCTGGAGCCGGGAGTTCAATACGCCGGCCGGACGTATTTAAAAGTAGATGTAAAACGATAAAAATTGTTGTAATGACGCATGAGGCCGTGTAGCGTCGCCGCCTTGACTTATTCATCGCATCGATTTGATTTGCTGGTATTTCGTGTTTTACGAAGAGGACCGTTTTCTCTTAGGCGCGCCAAGTACATTGTCCTCCGTACGATGAGAATTTGCCGTCGGATTAGCAAGCTCGTCGTATGCATTTCTCGACGATTATCAGCGAATCGTAATGCAGGCGCGGATAAATGCGCGTCTCTTTGTGCTGTAAGGGCAATTTTTTTGTTTTTTTTTGTTTTTGTTTTTGTTTCAGAAAGGTTGCGGAGAGATGGTTTTGCGCGATATGATTGTCGTACGCGGAGAGAATGCAATGGTTTGACATGTGTAGACGCTATTTTTAAGTGTGGATAATAAAAGCATGAGGGATGCATTGAAAGTACGATCTACCTGGAAATTATCTTTCCACTTAGTATTGAGAAATTATGAAATCATAAACATGCCGCCAGTGGTATATCACTTGTCTGTACCGGCAGTCCCCGTGTAAAATAGTAAGTTTATGCACATAATGTATTTCAATGTTCACGGATAACGACCAGTGTATGAGCGTATGAAGAGTTGTAATATCATTTAAACCATTTTCTGTGGTTACTTACTAACCTGACGCTTTAATGAAAGCACTCAAAGTAAAATATACCATCCAATTTTTCAACATACATACATGCGCATATATGTGCGTGTGTGTTTGTTCGTGTGCGTGTGCATATTTATGAGAAAAAATTATGTTTGAAAATTGCTAAATTCACAGAGCGCTAAATTACACAAGTCAAATGACCTCTAAAAATATGCCGAGGACACTCAAGGACAAGATAGTCAAGCTAGCTTAAGTTTTTTTTCTATTTATATGGATGTATTATTGAATGTGATTCATCAAGATTTAAATGTTATTAATACAGCTAATATAATTATAAAATATAGCCTTGCATATCGAGACTTTCTTATAAAAATATATAAAAAATCGCTATTAGGTGAGTGGAATTATGCAGAGTAGCCTCATCTTTCTCCTACTAAGAAATACAATAAAAATAAATAACGACTAACAATTTTCGTTTAAGGTAGATAAAAAAAAGAGGATGCTTTTTGCAAAGTAAGCAAGCATTTGCTGATATTTTTTTTTTTTTTTTTAATTTGGCTTCTTATGTAAAAATTATTATTATTATTATTATTATTATTATATTCTTGGAAGGAATTAAGAGGTACAAATATACCAAATAATATACCAAATACAATGTATTTAAACGAAGATTTATTAATGATTATTGAGGCGTTATCTAGGCATAATTTTCTCGGCGAGTTTTTTCGACGGCGAGTCTTGCTGTAGGCCCATATAATAATTACTACTGACAAGTTTGTAACATAAGCCAATAAAAGATTATTTTTAAGTAACGAAAGTTCGCCATACCTACATAAAAATGCACAACGAGGATCCTTTAACCTCAAGAGTCCATGAGAAATTACGACAGGTAATCTACTTTCCCTCGCGAAATTCGGTCGCGCATGATGTCTGAATGGTAAGACACTGATTAATCTATATACCAACGATTATTATGGGTCGTAACATCGAGGCATTAATTTTTTAAAAGGATAATAAATCAGTAAATAATAATTGATGTCGTTGTGAGAGCTCATAATAAAGTGCCATTTAATATAAGCTATAGAATCATAATCAAATTATCCAGTTTTTTAATGCTCTTAAGCACATGTGTAAGAGATATAATCTTATTAACACAATATCGTGTATTAATAAATTTGAAATAATTATTAGCAAAGTATTGCATGCTTATGACATTTTCCGAAATGAGAAAAAATTTGACTCCACCGATTTTGAAAATGTCGTTTATATATGACGTAAGCGAGTGCATATTAACTTTTTAATAAAGATTACTTTTTGGTATAAATAATACTTAAAATCATTAATACTCGAATGTGAAACAAGAATTGAAGTAAGACGAATTGCAATTATCCAGTGTTATTTACAATTATATGTATGATTTGAATTTGCGTGTATTTGCTTATTAAATAACTACGAAAATTTTAGCAAATAAAGAATATTTAAACTTTTACGAAATTACGTAATAACTACAGAGATAAATTATTTGCTGCTATTCCGTGTTTTGCAATAATGACATTCTATTTATAAATATGTTTTGTTGGAAAACCATTAATACGATGAAAGTATATTTTCATAAGAAATGAACATTAACAGTTTAACTCGGAATAATTAATGTAATTTTGTGAATTTCTTTATAAGCATTTTGATGACCTTATTACAAAAAATTTATTATATATCGCGTATTGCATCTTATTTTTATTAACATAATTTTGTTCAAGAAAAAAAAAAAAAAAAAAAAAAAAAAAAAAAAAAAAGCATCGATTTAAATTTGATTTGTAATTTTTTTCAGTTGGTAAGCTTATTTAAAGTATAATAGCGCACTTTGAACGGAGAACATTTATAAATTATAATTGGAAGAAGAAAGTTTGAAATGGTGACAAAATATACGAATCAATAACTTAAAATAATACAGTTTAAGTGATTATTATAAAAAAATAATAGTAGAATTAGAAATTGTACATTGAATATAAATTTTATTCAATGTAACGTTCAGTTGGTTATTCATTATATTCTATGGTTGTTAAATATAAATTTCGTGCAAATAAGATTTACGAAATTTATGAAATAAAAAAGAACATGCAATCTGTGAATCATAATCTTATTCACCTTACGCATATTATTATACTAATTATAATATCCTTGTCGTTTTGTTATATTGAATATACACACTTATGTAATACAATTGTTTTCTATGTTTAATATTATCTTAATTTTTACAATGCATGTTTAACAATTATTGATTATTATTAATCTCACTCACCTGTAGAAAAATGGCTACAAATTATTAACCTGCATAAAGGAACGGATCCCACGTATATCTAATTACTCTTCCATTCTCATATCTATACATGTATATTTACAGACTCGGCCATATATATGTATAATTCGCACATACATATGGTTTCAATTAAAATTTCCAATTAATATTTTTAATTTGCTAAGCTTGTATCATTGCGAAAAGTTATTTGTATATACCTAGACGTCGTTATCAATTTTCGTATTTCTATTGCTTCCAGTATCATCTATATATTTTCCTGATAACAAATTCATCACGCGTTCATAATATTACAGACATTTACAGAAAATCCTCGTTTGAACACATATTCCATAAATATAACCCTCATTTATTACAAATATATCCTTCAAGTTATCAGGCTTACAAATATTAACGTAAACAGGTATGAAAGGAGCCAAATTATATGAATTAAAATCTCGTAAAATTTGATTGCCTCCAAATTTGAAGAAAACTGTAGAAATCGCAGTTCCTTCTACGTGATGCTGATCGTTTCGTTGCTAACGGTTAAACGAGTGTAGGCAGACTGACTATTGAGGGAAGTTCATTTCTCTGGTTTCTCGCGGAAGTTAAGAGGGCCGCAAAAGAGAGAGTTAATGTCGGCAAGAAATGCGTAAAATTTCAAGGCAAAAAATCATAGGGGCGTTCGCCGTAAAACACCGGTTGAGGACTTGAATTTAAGTAAATGAAAATTTCGTTCGAATTAAACAAACTGTATTTAATAAGGTTCTTATTTATTATTATTCCATGCAAAAATTCGATAATTAAAATGCATTTTGTACCAATTAAGTACATTATTACCGATTATTGCCAAATAGCCTAGCCTACGAGTCATTATTTTAATTGAATTAATTATATCGACGCGTATACTTTTATAAATGAAATAAATGATAGATGTGCGCCGTTCTTATTATTCCTTCGTTTGAATATTTTGAAGGTGCTCGTGAAATGTTGAAAAGCACACCTCCTTTTAAGGAAATTCACCATTAACCGCCATAAGAAAGAATGAGCACGAACAGTTGGAGCTATCATTAGCTATTATTGTTGGGATGTTTTGAAGTTTTGTAAAAACAGTGCGTCAGGTGAATGTCAAATACCATTACCTAGGTAGCTTTTATTATACCATAACGAAATGGGATACATTGATACATTGTGCGCTACCTCCGAGAGTTGCAGGAACAAAAATTGACCTGTCGCTTTTTCGTGCCTTATTTTCCTCGACCTTTCTACCTTCTTCTTTAGGAAGGTATCTTTTCTAAAAATTCATAAGACAACCATTCGTTCTTGCATAAACAATTAATTTTACACGAGCTCGAGCAAGTTTGCGCACGTCGTTTTAGTTACGCTTTGGATCAGAAATTAGCCAGCTTTATTCGTTCGAAAAGCTTCCTGATCTCCAACTACAAATTTCGTAAATATAAATTTCGCTGAATTTACACGAAAATAATACAATGGTAAGCTGCCAAAAACCGTACTCACAAATTGCCTTAAACAACGATAATAAATTTTCCACGCGACACAAACGAGATGATGGAACCCGGGATCGTTGAATAGTCATCTTAATAATTAATTTACTATACTAATCATTCTCTGAGATCTTTGATGATGTATTATAGATAAACTAAATAGACTGGACATGTAAGAGTGCTATCTCATTGCTTTTTTTTTTCATAATGCATTTTCTCATAAACCTCCAACTAACTTTACCTTCCGATCGATAAAAATTCTCAATGCCACGAAACAGCCTCTTCTCACGAACAATTGAAACGTGCATCCTGCAATACATAGAGCAGTGTCGATCTGTAAAATCAGAGACACCCAATAACAGTACAGTAGCAAGCGATATTCCCAATTTCAGTATGTAGATTATTTGTAATGCAATCTCGTGTTTACCAAAGAGGTAAGGCAAACTCTGACTCGTATCAAGCTTCGTCGCTCACATCCCTTATACTGCGTGGAGCGAGCGAACGCGAAGACGCCGTCATCGCGCCTCTGAGAAATCGGCGAGTACCAGTACAACGGGCATCTCACATACACGTAGAGAGAGAGAGAGAGAAAGAAAGAGAGAGAGAGAGAGCGAGAGAGAGAGGACAATGTCCCGATCGACTCATACACCACATCACTGAGCTTGGAAATTCATTTGCCCCTTCCCGCGCACCGGTATGCTCGGAGTCGAGAACGAGCCGATACGTGGTGAACCTGTTGGCCGAGTAATTTTTGGGAAAACGAGAGATCCATGGTCCCTCGGACACCACGGGTCCCTTCTAAATAACCGAGGCATATAAAGGCCCAAGCTGTACGGGGGCTGAGGAGGAGGAAGAGGAGGAGGCAAAGGCGCGTAAACCGTGGACGCGAAGTGGAGGAAGGACGAAGTGGTGTCTCCGTCTCCCTTGCAGCTCAACTCTTCAACGCTCAAGAGAAAGAGGCGGCAATCGGAATGTGTGCAGCTTTACCTGGCCGATGCACACGTACACGGCGGCCCCGCACATCGACACTGCTCAGTGTACCGATATGGTATACGAACAGGGTGAGAAACGTCGTGTGCGTGCGCGTGGTTGCATACGCGCGTGCATGTGTGAGAGGCATAAATATGTATTCCGTAAGAGTTATAAGGTAAAAGAATGGAGAACGGAGGACAATGCATACGGGGCGCTTCAAAGAGTAACGCTGCACTTGAAATAGTAAATGAATAAAACTATGGAGTGAAACGAGCCCGCGAGAGAGAGAGAGAGAGAGAGAGTGAGTGAGAGAGTGAGTGAGAGAGGTATAGAAAGGAAAAGGAAAGGAGGAATGAGAAATAAGAGGTATAGAGGCTTAAAAGTACTTGCAGAAGTTTATAATGAATAGCAACTAAGACACAGGATTGCTAAAAGTACAGACGACAGGGTAACAGTCTAACCAGAGTTAGACAAATGTCCACGTTAAGCTGGATTTTAATAATCCATTCGTCATGAGCGATAGGTCGCATCGTTGACTCTGTGAAACGCGCCAGTGTACCTTCACCTCGCGTACATTAGTGTCGTGCGCTGGTATCCCCGTCCTCGAGTCCGTAGAACATACAGAAAGAGAGAGGGGGTAGGAGTAAGAGAGAGACACAGAGTGATAGCAGAGGAGAGGGAGAGAGAGAGAGAGAAAGAGAGAGACAGAGAGAGAGACAGAGAGAAAGTGAGAGGGAGCGAGAGAGCCCGAGAAGGGACGAGGTAAGGCGGTGCGCGCCGGCGGTAACGGTATCGAGAGGCGTACGGTGGCGCCACCACGTGGTGTCGATCTCTCCATGCTCACCTAGGCGAGGTCGCTTGCATACCTGCGCGCGCGACCACTCGTGTACTAAGCGCGACCAAGTGACGCGGATACGACCCGTGGAAGCTGCTCTTGTTGCTGCTGTTGCTGCTACCGCCGCTACCGCCGCTACCGCTGGCGCCGCCACCACTACCACCGTCGCCACCACTACCACCGCCACAACCACCATCGCCACCGCCACACACGAAGCTCCGGGGTTTCCGTAGCCACCGGTTTAGGGCCCGTCTACGAGCTGCGCGAGGCTTCTCTCGTCGTCGAGCAGATATTACGTGGACGCTTTCAAAAGTGTGCGCGGACGAGTCGGAGCTGTTACAGCTTCGATGTTGTGTCTCGCTCGTAGTGAATTATTCCGTGCTATCTGGCTTTAGTCGTAACCCGGGTGACTCGACCCCTAAGCATTTATGTCCCGTAAAAGTACGGGATAAGGTGAAGTCGGCGCTCGGCCGCCCAGTGACGCGTTCAATTGTCCTGATAAAAATGATTATGCACAGCGTGATGTGTGTGTGGGGTCGTGGTGTAGGGGCGGGGTGGTGGGGGTGTCTAACCGAGGCTGCCTCGACAGCAGGAAATTTGCTTTCGGCCACCGCTCGCGAATTACACATTATTCTTGTGTAAACAAACAACGAATTTTAATGAAGACCACTTACAAGGCAACACACTCGTCCGGATATTACAGATGTCCCAGGTTCGAGAACAGCGGGATAACGATAACGCTTAACGCGAAGGACCACCAGCTGTCCTCGCGAATCAATCATTGGCCGCGCACTTTCCCGCAGTGGCTTTATCCAGTCGAAGTAGAATTCACTTCGGTCCACTTGATTACTCACGCTCGAGTTCGAGAGAGCTTTTTGGGGGAATCGAGTCGAGTATCGAAGATATTTCGATAATCAGTGTTAAATTAACGGATAAAGTCGCGAAAAATCGCTGTAAACCCGGGGGCGAATCTCGCCCCGCCGCGATGTGCACAAGCAAACGATGCCTTCCCGTGAATTCGGGGTGCAAAGACAGGGAAATACGACGCGGAAATTCAAGATGCAGCGACCGCGCGCGCTCCTTTCTCCCTGGGCATGCGAAAATCATCGGGAGGAATTTGCTTCTCGCGGCGGCCGAGGCTCGCCGTCGAGTTCCATGGTATCCAGGCGCGATGAAGTAATACGCAGCGAGTCGCACATTAATCCCTCCTCCTCTTCCTCCATCACCAGCGACGGAGCTGTCGCCTCGCTTTATTTTTTCCTCGCCGTGCGTGCCGGCGATTTGCGAAACAGGACACGAAGGAAGAGACGTACGAGGTCTCGTAGCCAAAGTCTGCCGGCCGTGTGTGCGAAAATAATTATATCCCAAGCGAGCGGGGCTCGAGGAATAAAGCCGAGTGCTGCGACTATAATTCGCGGCTATAAGGCGACGACACGACTCGAACGGCCGTGTTGTTGGTATTGCGGAGAAGCCAGTTTAATTAAAGGTCGCTCAGCTTTCCCAGTTGCGTTGCTGCGCATGCAAAAATCATCTGGAGAAAATTGCTCCTCGTAGCAGTTAGGACTACAAGTTCTACAAGTCAAAGTTAGGAGAACAAGTTCGGGGGTCCTTCGAGGCCGCACGGGTTGCCAAAAATCGTTAGCCATGCATGTGACGAGCATGAATGATCTAACACTCAGGATTTTAAGATGAAAAAAAAATTCCCACAATCGCGAATTCCCAAGTCACTCAATTAACGGTGCAAAGTCTTACGCGCTCACGAGCCACTCACGGCGGAAAAAGGCTAAGAACGTAATTGCGCGTTTTATGAATTCTCGAAAGCCAACGGCGGGTATAATTGCCTCGCGAGTCAGCGTTTCGTTAAGTGCCGATCGATCAACGGCGAGCAATCGAGATTAGAAGCGGCTGCTGGTATGAGGGCGAGATGCTATTAAAGCCGGACCAAGGGGCAGACTCCGCGAGAGGCGTCGCTGAATGGCCGTTGGCGAAGTGTTGGACTGGCTGGCTGGCTTACCGTATGGGCTGGGGGAGGTGGGGATTCGGGGGGGGGGGGGGGGGGGGGGGGTGGTGTGGGGGGGGGGGGGGGTCGGATGGTGTAACGTGGAGGGGAAATGAGGGAATAAGACGACCGCTGGAAGCGCACGTCGTGAAGAAACGAGAGCCAAGCCGATATTCTTGTCTTTAGGACCGGCGGCGATCATGGTTGGGTGAAAGTACGCGGGTTGACTCAAGGGCAATGAATCGCAGCCCGGCCTCATGACATTGTCTGTCAGAATATATACTCTCGGCGGCATTAACGGTGGTGCAGACCGTTAGCGTAATTCTCTCCCGCTAACTCGTGCGTCAGACACGCAAGATTCGCCGGTCTTGCGCACGGTGGACGCCGATCGGTTTGTTCATTGACACGGCGATCGCGCGACGACAAGCGTCGTCACGATGATTATGAGTCGATCTGGCGATAAAATGCTACAGCTGATTGAGCTCCTACCTTCGAATTATTTTGCGGAGCAGTAGGTCGGTAGCGCAGTTTTGCACTTTGGCGGTAATCCCCGTGGTTACAGCGGGCGTTTTTAGACTTTTCGGAGATTTATTGGGGCCTTTGATGGAGTTTGCGGGTATGCGTGAGTCCAGTGGAGCTTGTGGTAGAGTTATGGTTTTTCATCTTTGTTTTTTGGCCAGGCTCGATAGAAAATGTTGTGTCAGTAGGGTTGGTTGCAGAGAGGTAGTATTTTATTTTAATCGAGTCTGCTTTTTTTTGTATTAATTACTCATTCGAGCTTATTTGGTGCAATAAATTGATTTTCCAACAGGAGATACAATGTGACGATATTTGAAAAAACACAAATTTCACTTACGATTAAGTCCGAGTACTTGTCGATTGTACATATCTACTAGGCCCTTATAATCGTAAATGTGTGCGTGTAGAAAATCGATGGTGAATTGCTCAGCGAATAAACTGTGAATCCCTAAACGCAAATAGCAATCGTAATTATGGTCTATGCGTTACGCAGTCAGCAAATACTCTAATAAATTAATTCGTCAAAGTTAATTTAACATTGAATATTTATTTGAAAATATTTAGCAATTCTAGCGTCATATCGATTTGTTTTACCTGCCGAATAGTACATTTTAAAATAACTACTCAATAGTAGAATAATTATAGATAATTATTACTTTTTTAATAGTTCTCGTAAGTCAAATAAAATGCAATTATTGTCTTATAAATGAGAATATTTTTGTTGTATTAACTTGTTAGCGCCGAACTAACCATTATTATTATCACCAGATTCGTCTATATAATAAAAAAATATATTATAATAATCATAATAAAACACGGATTATTTTTACAAACTTTTATGAGAGCTGTGCACATAACTTTTACTTTACGCATTCTATTAAGACTGTACAATTTTTACAGCCTGCATCCCGTCAGAAATGAAACGCGATTTCTTCTTATAATTATTAACATTATATGTACGTGCACATATACGTAATAATGAATTTACTTGAGGCACGGAATAATTTAAGGAAGAATCGAAAGCTTTTAATAATAAAAGAACAACATTTTTCGCTTGAATATTTGAAATAATTGAAAAAGTTGTAGTTAATGTGTAGAGACGATTAAAATAATAGAAATAAAAAGGCACCGGAAATGTTAGCGATCAATTAAATTGCGTAACCTGCTTTTCGTAATAATTCATAGAGTAATTGTGCAATGGCTTAAAATTATGGGACATTTTACTGTAGACAATATACGCCGGATAGCGTGAAAAGCGGAAATTCCGTGAAATAGAAAATTTTATTTTTAGTTCCACAGTAGCAGTGCTTTGCAAATTAAGTCATAATACGTTTGATCGCGATCGCTGATCCAAGAATATTCGAGGACAGTTTTCCATCCATTTCACTGGCCGATTTCATTTACATAAATGCCGGATAGCATCCAGTGAATACGATTGTTCGATTATAATTTGCGTTAATAGACCAATTGGAAATTCATACAACTAATCATCAATGTCGTGCTGGGTGAAACGAACTCGAGGAAACTTAGCAAGACACATTGGGCGTTGAAATTCGTATTTTATCATACAATTCTTGAATGCTTTTCTCGTTTAATTGCACACTTTTTCGCAATGCTTATTCCATTGCAAAAGCTGTTACATCTCTCAATACAAATGTAATCTTCAAATGGTCAAGTGAAATGCTAAGCCGTTTAGCACTCGTCAGCAACTCGACGACTATCTTGCATTATCTCTCATCCAACACTCGCGAAAAATCAGCGAAGCGAATACATTAGAGTTTACATGTATATAACATGCGATCCTGAATCGTCTTATCACCTACGGCTGCTGCATTCTTTCCCAAGAGAATGAATTGGGTCATCGGTAGACACATCGAGGTTGCTAATCGTGACGTATTGAGTGATCGTGCATCTGAGCAGTGCACGCATACGGAAAGAGGAAATTCACTTCTTAGAACGGAAAAATTAGTATTCGATAAATAGGAGAATTATTTTTTCCGACGCCTTAAAATGTAGCTCTTAGCTCTTAGCTGCTGATCTCGTGTAATTATAAGATAACCGATAATATATTATTTGATCTTAGATGAAAATACTTGACCTACATTTTTTACTTTTCTTTTACTATTGCAATTTATATAACTGCATTTTCTTACGTTGAAGGAGATATTACATTGGGAGTGTACGAGTGAATTTTCTATTGTAAATTAAAAATTTTAACGATCCACAAAAGACCTTTACGTTAATTTTATTTGTTTCTATAAGATTTTCAGGAGTAAGAAATGCTAAGCTACACACGACGCAGGGACTATTAAATAAATGCACGTTTAATGATTTATTTACTCGTATACATTTTATTATATTTCGCGTTCGCATAGTCGTCAGGGAAAAAAATTAAAAAATTACGCACGTGTTTTAAATGTTTTTTTTTTTTTTAAAGAAGCTTGTAAGTGTTAGTAGTCCATTATATTTATGAGATGAATTTAATAAATTGATTTATGTCATTTATAATTTTATAATGAATTTTATGATCTTACATAAATTTACTATTATAATAACTTACACTTTTATTTTATTAATATATTATGGAATTTCATCTTGGATGTTTGCAAAAACATTTTACATGAATCCTAATCGCTCGAATAGCGGTAAATAATACATGTGCCCTTAATTTGAAAATAATGGACAAATAAAATGCTTATTATCATTATAAGCAATTTTATAAAAAATTTGTATTGATTTTCAAGTGTATTACAATATACGATATATACAATAGAATTTTAACGGGCAATTCTAAATGGAAGCATGAAGTTTTTTTTCCTCCTTACCGAATGATTATTTATTTGTACTGCAAAGGTCTCGGGAGTCGGTATAAAGGCATTCACAATTGTACATATTTCTTTCGAATTTATTTTAGAAATTCGTCCCATTCATAACATCGATTTGCACGCAACGCGACTCTTATGTTTTCAGTATGTCAATATAATTCTTGTTGTACGTTAGTCATTTTATCACTTGCGTCGCATAGACATTTATCGAAAGCACCATTAGAGCGTAACAAGTTCCTTACTTGAAATTAAAGGAGAGTGCACAAACAAAAGTGCGATTAAGTAAATTACAGTCACGGGTATTCATCGAGTCACCAAAGCCACCAAAGATATAGATTTTCCCATTGCCACAGTCCAATTGAAGTAACCTAACAGTATATCGTTTTCAACTGGTACACGGGAGTTCGAGCGCAGGCTGTAAAAATTGGAAAGGATTGCGGCGGCCGTTCCTATTCTCGTCGCGCGAGCATTGAAATTCCCGTGGTGCTATCAAACGTTATATGCAATCCGGTCGCGCTGCATGAGTGTATAAGAACACTGGAAAGGATTGGGGGGGGGGGGAGGAGGAAAAAAGGAACGAGAAAAAAGGAGAGAAAATACGGTGATAATCCACTTACGGGTTTGGCGAGCGAATACGGCTTTTCAACATGATGAGGTAGCCTTTATCAATAATGCGTGTGTACATTAATAAAGCATCCAAATGAAATGGTGGATAAGCGTGAATTCATTGTAAAGTGCGTTTGGGAAGGAGCGCGGAAAGGGCAGGACATTAGCAATGCGACTTTTGTCGAGATTTCGTAATGCATGCTTCATTGCTTTAGCCGTGTTGCGAGATATTTTTCAGTGCTATTTTAGATAGACTCGATGTATGGCTTTTGCGCTTAAATGTATTTTGTAATGAATTAATGAACATTTGAAATTCTAGGTTTCTTATATTTCGAGACTCATATTTTCTTTTGCGTATTATGGATAGTTAATTGGACATATCGATAATATAAATTGAATTTTGAATTTAATTCGAATGATTAGTTATGATTGCTAAATCCCCTCTATGCGTGCGATCAATTTTTCGATTATACTCTAAAAATATTCAAATAACTACTTCTATTCTGCTGCTAGTTCTATGCTGGCAAATAATTTAAACGTTGAAATGGAAAACTCGCCATAAAAAGTGAGCACAAGCATTTATCTATAAATTTACTATTTAGGTTAATTAATGCCATGATTTAATAAGAAAATTCGATATACTTGAAAAGTATTAAGTAGAAAGAAATAGCCGGAAATTTCACATATAATAATTTAATATACGGCAAAAATGAATACGGCATGGAAGTTCATATTTATATAAAAAACAAAAAACAAAAAACAAAAACATTTTTAAGCACGAATTGCGTGAGTTTCAATGTCTATTGTACGATTTTTAAGAGATCTATAAAACGCATTATTAACACTTCTTTATTGTTATCAGCGAGAAAGAGTTATTGACTTCATGGTCATTCAAGCGCGGAAACCATATATTTCATCATTACAATACTAAGAAATGTAACCAAGAGCATTATCATTTTTGCCAGTAAAGAGAAAATACAGAATATTCTATGTTATTTGATTTTTATATCGATGGAATTACACTTTGTAGCACATTGAACAACGACGAGCATTGAAGACACGCATAAAATATGTCATAGACAATTATAAAAAACAAAAAAAAAAAAAAAAAAAAATACTGTATCTTAGTAAAATTTAGATGGATTTCGTAGTCGCGTACTTCAAACGCACATGATTGTGTAGCTGCTATTATATAGAAATTGTTCGTTTGGATATTAAACTGTCCATAAATTATTGAAATAAAATTACATTTTGAAAGAAAGGTAGTGAATGGATTTCCCTGGATTATAAAATATGCTTGAAAAAAGTTACTTTATAGTCCGTCATTATTTACACACCGTTTCCTGCCATTTTATAAATGTTGATAATTCGATGCAGATGACCATTAAATACATTATTATCTGATACTTAATTTTGTTGTTGTTTTTTTTTTTGTTTTGTATCAGATATTTATTTTAATCACTAGATAATTGAAGAAAAATAATTTATTATAGTAATAGTCGCTGTACGTCGAGCCTTTTAGCCGTTGAAATAATACGAAAAAATTTTTTTTCCTCCTGTTACGTTGATCGTTCCCTTGAATTGATGAACATAAAAAGAAAATCATCTAATAATGCATTTAATTAAATTATCCATTACGAATTCACCGACTAAATCTATCGTAAACTTCGCATGGTTTAACCACGTGAATCCATCAAAATTCTACATTATTTTCATGTAATAGAAATACGATGTGAACATTTTTTTTACAGCTCTTTATTAATAGAAATAGAGCCACACTTGTGTATTTGCACAAATTAGAACCTATCGATAGTCTTACACGAGCACATCGCACAAAGATTTACACCATTCTTTCGACGACAACTAAAACGATATGATATAAATGAGGGTAATAAAACTTCATGCGATTTTCTAAATAGATCGTCCGATTTGACCTCTTATTTAATTTAACAATATGCATCATACTCTTTTCAAATTTAATATCTCTAGTGACAGGCGCGGAGTCTTGGCAAATTTTGTTCGTTAAAAAGCACGAAAAAGAAGTGCTAGCACGAGAGCAACTCGTCGATCCACTCACCTACCGCAATATCGATCTTATAAAAGCTCATCCAATCACCGGCAATGGCAAATTGACGCCAATTAAAAGCACCGACAATCGCTCGTTTGTTATCCATCAACGGGGCCGATAAAAAATATATATGCAAATAACGATCGAAAGCATCGGTACCGAATTGGTGTAAACGTCGTGCCAAGTGGCTCGAACGAAAAGCAATTTTGCATCACAAGCAGCACAATACGGCCCTTCGACAGCCGACACGCAATGACTCCCATTTTTCTTAAATCCCCGCTTATACACGTCTGGCGCCTCTCGCCACGAAATTTCCCTTCTCGTGTCCTCTCACAAAGCCCCGGCAGCGTAAGCAGGATTATGAAGTTATGTAAGTTACGGCAGCGGCTCATCTCCAGGCGCGTCGCGTCCTCTCGCACGATGCAGCATCGGCTTTCTCCGGCTGACCCCGATTGTGCGGCCAATCGGGGCCCCTTCCTGCCTCTATCTGCCTGTCTATCTCGCGTGAAACGACGACCGATGCTCCGATCTATATTCGTTTCCAGGTTTCTCCGTTCCGAATGCGGAAGGGCGCGCGCGCGCGCACCCGCGCTCACTTGGCCCGCCTCTCAACCCATTCATTCATGAAGCGAGTCGGGCCCTTAGCCCATTCCTCAATCAGTCCACTTCTCTACGATACACACGATAGTTTCCCGTAAGTTGGCCGCATCTCGAGCAGACGATGTAAATGAGCGTTTTGCCTTTTTCGCCTTGCCTCGGCGAATAATGAATCGTGGCGATATTTTTTGTGTCCGTGGTTTATTTAGAAAGTATGTCATAATTGCGATGTGCCGAGACGCGCCTTGTTTATCTATTGTCGGGCTAAGTAGGCAGGGATTGTTTTCTCGTACGGTGGCAATTTTATAATAAGCCGGTGTGGCTGAAATATGGCGGCCAATGTGGGTTTCGAAGCTTTTTGATCAGCACCCGAAATGCTGAAGCTTTCTGATTATTTCAGGCGTACGAGATCTGTTGGTTATTGCGATTTAATGGGCTTGGCGTAAGGTAGCATCGACACGAAAGCTTGATTGAGTCGGTGCCAGCTTAAATAATAATTGGTTTTTGTTATGCTGAAGCCTTAATGCGTTGCATTATAGTCGAGCCGAGCATTGTAAGGCCGAGAAAGTAGTTTTTGTTTTGCAATGTAGATATTACGAATATAATTAATTTCCCAGCCGAGTGTTTTTATTTTTTTGTAACATGTTCTCGTATTTGCATGTAATAACATCCGACGAGTTAATTAAAACTTCCATTCTGTCAAAATGAACTTTTTATTGGCCAATCGACTATGCGATGAATTAGATACAAGGTATCCTATCTTTAATAGCGCATCCTCGGCCCTTTACTTTGCATAATTTTAAATATTTATCAAATTTTAAGATCTATTCCAACTAACTCAAGCGAACATGCCCGACCCGATATCACTATATATCGTTCATGAGTGATTATTTAATAATGTATGACTTTATCGTCTTTAGCTTTGTGAAAGAAGTTTTTAGAATATTCTCTTGTATCACTTGACAAATACTAACCTCCAGCTTGTTTATATAATGTCTTTTCAACACGTGATTACACACCAGGATTTATAATAGAAAAATATTTGGAAAAAATAGAAAGTTAACAAAACTCCAATGTTTTAAGAGCATATGACGAACGGAGAGAAACGAACAAAGACATATATAGCATCTGGAGATGTAATTAAGATTTCAATAAAATTACACAACGACAACAACGACAACAACAATATTATTATAGTGGATTTTGCCAATTACGCGTATTACTTTAAATAATATATTCTTATTTATATTTTATAATGAAGAATTTACTATAATAATACTCCGAAGAATTGAATTTCCGAAACAGTCGATGTTCTCTGAAATTAAAATACGGAAAATAAATGAATAAGTTTTTCGCATTGCAATTTTGGCCGTTTGATCAACTACTCGCCTTACTCTCCCAATTAAACTATAATGCACTTTGGGAAGTCACGCCGATTAATAGGCATAAGAATTTAATAGCGAAGTTTCGCTAGAATTAAATTGTTTCTTTATTTTATTTTCCTCCTTAATACGCAATAGAGTGAAAGTATAAAGATAATGTGAACGTCCTAAGCGCTTAGAGTGCCTAAAACGAAAACTCGCATTCTTGCTGCTAACAATCGTCCAATTAGAAAATCACTGTCCAACGGCTTTTCCTGGAAGGAACGGGGCGCGAGGGTGAAGTGCTCGTCGCCGCCATCTGCCTTCGTACAATGAACAATCGCAAATATGACGAAAGTTCCAATTGCCGTGCACCCATTGTTTACGCGACAGAATTTTCGTCCTCCTTCCCCTCTCATGACTTTATTCGTTGTTATTATTATTACTCTCTTTAGTTTTTGCGCTGTGCGTAAACTTGACGTTAATGCTCTTGATGCCGCACACACGGACAAATGATTTATATAATTACGACGTACTAGTAAGCCGAGTCTGATATTTTTACGGTCAGAACTTTAATGATTATTATTACCGAGACATATTGGGCGCCATAAGTCAAGGACGAAGGTAAAAAATTGTTGATTTATTTGAGAATTTCGAAGTTATTGTTTAAAGGAATTAGATGAAATTTTAGATTTACATTGGATTTACATTGGAAGGGACGCGATAATGGCGATAAAATTTGTATGGCTACTTTCTGGCCAGTGATTTTTAAATAACCCATAGCTTTTCGCTAATAAAGAATCGTCGCCTTATGGAAAAGTCTCATTTGAAGATTAGAACATGAAGAAATTGTAATTGAAAAATAATTATAATTGACTTTTACAATATTATAAAGAAATCGAGATGAGCGGTCGTTTTCAGTTTTATGAATTTAAGGGGAAACTTTTACCTCATCTCCATACTCGATATTTGCAATTTTCATTTGACACTCGATGAACCGAATGCGAACTCGAACATTAAGTATAATGCCGTTTCTTTAACTATATTTTTGTTTGACTTCCGCGTTAATGCGATTGTGAAAAATTGTTCAAAGAATCTATCATACACATTGTAGTTAACGGCTACGAAACTGATAAGCAGAATGCAAGTAATAAGATCAGATGGTACCTGCTGGTACCGTTATACTTAAAAACATCGGCTACGGTTGATGTTTATGTTGATAAGCAATCTTTATATCCTTACACGAAACGGTAGGACCGAAGTCTCACAGCCTTAACACTGCAAGACTAGTGAAAGTCCATCGAAGCACCCAAAGCTTTCTTTTCAATCCGAGAATAATGCAGATTAATAACGCACGTATCGAAAAGACATTATTGTCACCTGTCGCCATAGAAAATACAACATGACAAAAGCCACGAGAAATCCACGTCGTAATAAAGCAGCCCGATATTTCATCGAACGCTCGCGTCGGCAACGAGAAAATGCGACTAACAACAACCAGCCTCCATGGTTGCCTCAGCACGATCGAATTCGCAACAAAAAAACATCTCGAGGCAACAATAAGCCACGCATCGAGCCCTAAACCAATTACCCAGAAAGCTCGGCGGCAGGGAGAGAGCCGAGGGCCGAAACTCGGCCGGGTCTCAATGACTCTCCTCCAACTGTCCCACTCGACTTTCCAAAAGCGGCAAGAAAATCTCCCAGAATTTCGGTATATGCCACCTCTCGCCATTAGCATAGCATTGCAAAATAGAAAACGCATTCCCGCAGCCTCGCCTCGGACGCTCGACTTTATTATCTCGATTTACAGCTTCACTGGATCACTGCGCCCAAAGGCGCCAACGTACGCTATACTTTTTCTTCTTGAGATATTCTTTTATTGTATTCGCGCGCGCACGCGCTTGCTGAGTAATTATAAGGACGACATTTAAGGACTTGCCATTGTCACCCTCAGACAAAATTGGAATATTTTGCTTGGCTGGCGAATGGGAGAAAGCAAATGCGAGTACCGCGCCGCAATTGTTTATTGTTTAGTTATGGTTTGGAATGGGGGAAGTTTTGGTACAATAATTTTCGATGAATGTTGTTAAATTCGTTGTTAAGAAGTGCGGAATGTCTTAAATTCTCTCCGAGAGAATGATGAAAAAATCTATCGCGAGCTATCTTAAGCTTAAATTACAATCTGTAAGTCGTACCTGTTTGTTTACATTACTCCGTATTTATGTTTTTTTTTTCATTCGTCTATTTACTAAGAGTCGTCATTATTGGAAATTATAAAATATTATAATTATGATTTGAGATCGTAGTTATTATGAAATGATGGACAATGTCACTATGCATTGCCACATTAAATAAAAACTTTTTGGTACTAATCGCTATCGCTGTGGTAATTTTATCAGACGCTTATCCGTGTTGAGTTACTGGATAAATTACGATGCTTGAAAATGTAATAACTTGATGAAAGTTTTATTTCATTTCTAATTTTTATAAACGCACTAAGAGCAGTAATCTTTCTCTGTTTCTTTTAATTGGCGTGCGTTTATTGACTTTATATCTTTGTCTTAAGTGATGGTTGTGTCATCAATTAACCATACACTAATGGATGAAATTTTTATAATCCAAATTAAATATTTAACAATCTTGAAATTGTTTTAAGAACAATCCAGTGATTTATTTATTTTTGTGAATTTAGTTAAATTTCATTAATGTATGGAATGAATGATAATCCGAAGGTCTTCACTATTCATAAGTCCGGCAGTCCTTGCTATCCAAATGGAATAATTATAATTTCGAATATACGAAGTATATTTAAATGTCAATTCTTATAAACTATTAGAATTATTAACTATTAAATGTTTAAGCAGTTATGCATGCAATAATAAATAGTTTATTTATGTGGGACTTAGGATCCGATGGTGAACTATTGGGGAAAAACTTTAAATACATATTTTACAGTTATAAAATTCAACATGCTTTGATTATAATGTTTAATCTATTCAATCAACTCTTTAGCTATAATTTTAAAGCTTTGTAGATAATAAATATAATAGAAATCTAGTATTCACATGAAACAATTTGAAATTTTTTGAAAATATCTCTTTAGAATGATAAAGTCTCTTCAAAATATTCATTATGTTAATTTACAATAGTTGTAAATTTTCCATCCTGTCTATTATTCAGATAATAAATTTACAATCGTGATGTGTTGTAAGGGAAATACCTTGGATTTCAGAAATCACCGCGTTTTTTACATGTATAGTTAGAGTAAAATCGCCTTTAAATTAACACTGACCGACCTTGAACGCTCGGCGACACTATTAAACTCCAACATATCTATTTCTGTTATTTAATTTTTGCATCCCAAAAATATGTATTATTCCTTATGAAACATTGAAAGTAATTATCTCACTATTAAAAAAAAAATACAATTTCTTATCCAAGGTAGAGAATTAAAAGATTAAGCAGGTCACGACCTAGAAAGATCGGTCAACCTCGAACAACAGCACTGTGGTGCTTAGATAAAAATTTTACTCGAAAAGTCAGCAGAAATAATAATTGTTCCCTTCCTTTCGATGAGAAGTCTTTAAACATTTTATGAAATAAAAATAACATCCGATAAGTACAGTCAGCTGCATATACCGACGAAGTAATCTACGACAATCAATAGATGTTAAATTTGCTCAACCTCGAGTGCACGGCGAAATGAGCCATAGGTCACTTTAATAATCAATCATAGGAATTTCGAAAATTTACAATGCAGAGCAAACGCTATGGAACTGTAAAAAAATTCCACTGGCGAAGTGTCCCACAAAAGCTTCACCTGGTGACATATGTCAATTTGTTATGAATACATCAAGAGAAAGCTGTAAATAAATGAAGCTTATGCTATTCAAATACGCCTTACTTAGCATCTCTATTAATCTTTCTCAAATTCTTTAACAAATATGCGCTTCAACGCGTAGGCTCAACGGTCGTGTCCCGTTTTCATTTTCTGAGCTTATTTTTTGCTTTTCCCAAACCGTCACCCGACGCTCTCGGAACACTAAAAAAAATGTCCTGCCAATCTCTCTCTCTCTCTCTCTCTCTCTCTCAACGGTAGGGCAATTGTATTCAGCGCGGAACGCACAAAGGATTAGCAATCACGTATGTATATCGACGCGAGGCTTGACCCCTTATCAACTTAGCCGCATAATTTGTAGGTCGTGCGAAAACACGGGGGACAAGCCAAAGACAAAGGTGCACGCGCGCGGTCACTGCAAATCTCGCTCACGGCGGCCGAAGGAGCGCAGGAAGAAGAAAACGGTGCGAGAAGAAGTGCCCGTGAACTTGACGGGCCGAGGCCGTTCGCCAAAAAGCCACACCAAGCCGTTTCCAAGAGGACGGCACATCCCACTAGGCGCGCTGGCTCGCTTGACATTGCGAACCCACTGGGGATCCACATTCCGCTCGTGCCTCCAAGGCCACGCGGCGTATTACCCCCTTGGGCTCGTGAAAATAGCGCACGGTGGAGAGGGAACGCGTTCGACGACTGTGTTTGCGCAGCGCGAGACCCACATACCGGCCATGTGTGCATTAAAGGCTGCGCCTTAACCTCGCCTCCGGCCTCTGTTGACGATGCAGCGCAAGTGCGGGGATTGAGCTGCCAATCCGCGTTTGATGGTTTCACCGAGATGCGTGCGGGGGATTAATTTGCCAGGTTTGCCGAATGATTAGTCGAACGAGGCGAATGGACGATCGATTGGTCTACGCTCGCGGATAATCGTGTCGCTCGTGCTCGCGGAGTTGTTGGACGTGAGAGGGGAGGTTGCCGAAGTTCGAGGCTTCGCCAAAAACGTATTTTACTATGGATTATTTATCAAGCGATAATCGATAAAGAGACGGCTTGACATTAACAATGTTTTCGTAGTCGACCACTGGGATGTGGGCAAATGGCACTTGAAATGCCTCTTGAACGCAACATTTTCAACGTTCCATGTGACTTGGCAAAAAAAAAAAAAAAAAAAAAAAAAAAAAAAAAAAAAAAAAAAAAAAAAAAAAAAAAAAAAAAAAAAAAAAAAACAGCATTTCTTACGCTGAATATCGCCGGTTATTGCGTTGCGATCAAGCTGCGCCGGTCGTAGGAGATGCAGGCGTTTACCTAATAATGTAATGTACCAAATTACTCGAGCCACTCGCGCGCACCCATAATATATATTCGCTTAGTAGACACGTGCGAGCGCGTGCGCAGTCCCGGGACACTTTTTTGCGGTAATAAGGAGACGGAAGTGTCGTGCGGGGCAATGATATGCAGGCCGGAATACAATCCGTTAGAATTCTAAAGTGACAATCGCTGACCAGTACAGTACATTACTCGTCGAATGCGCATGTCAAATAGAGTTTGTCGTTTTTCTTTTAATGCGAGGGCCGATTACGGGAGATTAGTCGATAATAATGACGACGTTTTTTTTTCAGCGGCAGCATTTATTCTTTAATTTTTACGCATTTTCGCGTGAACTTCTTCCCCATCTTTTTGCTGGCAATTTATTTTAATTCGCGTTATCTTAAGTATTTCAATGCTTTTTGCCCTTAAATTTTATGGTTGAAATATGCAATTAATTGAACTGCGAGATAATCTTTGGAGAAATGTGACTTTTCTTACGACTCGGCTGCACATTTCTTCAGCATAACTTTATTGTAAGTATTGCAGTATCGAATAAATCCGTTCCTGAAAAATTTATTTAATTCCCTTATGAAATTCTATTTATTTACAATAATATATTGTTTAATATATTCGTTTTATTGGTTGGCTAACAATATTATTCGATCAGAATTTATTTGCATGCAATGGCAATTCTTCAATTTTTTTTTTTATGCACATTTTCTTTAATAGTAATAATCATGTTTCCGTGAGCTTTAATCGCAGATGTTACATCGTGATTCTGTAAGTCAACCGTTTTGTCCCTACTATTACAGAGTAATGGCTCGCACGGATATTGTTTATTACTTTCTTAATTAACAATGCATTTTGGGTATTATTACTGAAGCAATTTGTGTTATATATATAAATATTTTTTTTAATCTATCATCAAATTTTGAATAAATATTGAATATATGTGAAGCACAATTGACTGGCATGTAAATTTCCAAAGGCAATTGTTATTAAAAAATAAAATGGAATGAAAGAAGAAGCAAAAATGATTTTTATATTTCAAAAATAAAATATGAACGATGTATGTTGATTTAATATCTTTATTTGTATAAATTCAATGCACGAGAATATCATAACAATGTAATGTCATGTGATTATACCGCTATTCTAACTGAGACTAATAATGTAAACTAAAACAAATTATTGTGCATGAAGAACCATAAGGACAATTTTTTATAATATATATATATATATATATATATATATATATATATATATATATATATAATTGCTCTAATAAAGTGAACGTATGAAATTTCTTTAGTATTAAATTAACTCCAGTATGTCATATTGTTTATTATAGATAATGTAGATTAACTGATAATATAGAGGTACTTTGTTTTGATATTTTAAGATTTTGAGAATTACTATTTACGTGCAACTTCCCCGATTATATAATCTTCCGCCTAAAATTACCACATTAACTTTAAAATGATACTAAAGGAAGAAAAATGTATTTGTAATTGACAATGACATTTAATATTCCAGCGTAATAAAACGTTTTGTCCATTGCTGGAACGATTCCTCAATTAAATGTCGCAAATTTCGTTTAAGATTAAGCATAAGCATTAAGATTTATAAATAACGATAGCAGATCGTCTAAAAATTAATCACAAGCAAGACTTTGAGGAGATCAATGAACGTCGAGGGTATTTACAAAAGCCTGAGCTCAATAAGCGCATTATGTGTCATTACGCGCAACATTTTTTCAACCGTCTCATTGTCGCGTTGGTAATTTTCAATTACACACTATTGCGTATACGCGCCATGTACCTGCGACTTAAACACGCCTCGAGCGATCCGTTGAAACGAAGTCACGCGCACATTTATACACTTTACGAGTCATTAACGTCTCTCTATTTCACTTTTGTGTTTCAGCCGAGTGTTCTACGAGAAGTGGCGCGCGAGCGTCGACGGCAGCGACTACGAAAAAGAGAAAATGAGGTCGGATCTCCGTCGCGGTGCCATTTAACGGACTCCGTGGAAAAATGCATACCGAGTGGCAAAAGGTGAGTCCCTATGAGAGAATCCAGGCACGCGCGTGTGCGTGCGCGTCTGCGCGTGCGCGCGAACCTGTGCTATTAGTCGCCACGAGCGATGATCCGTGCTTTCTTTCGAGGAAGAAGAACGTCTCGAATCTGAGTGACGATTTGTCAGATCGAGATATGCTCGAGTTATTCTCGTTTAAAGGGAAATTGCCGAGGATGATGTTAGGAATCGCAAGTGCATCGTCCATCGACGATCCCCCATGATATTTGGGATATTTAAACAATGCTATTTTTTTTAACAGCCAATTATAATTGCCGAACTACATGAATTTACGAAGAATTATAATTGCGCCCACAAAATAATTAATTAAATTATATAAAAAGGATTATAACTATTCCAAAAGATTATTTTCAGGTGCTCTTGTGCAAATTTTTTATCTAATCTCATCTGTTTGGCTTAATAGCCTAAAAATACTTATTTTCACGCATCGTGCAACAAATACTGATTTGTAACTGTGCATGAAATCATAAATGAAATGACTTTATGCCAGATTGGATGAACGCGAAGAATCATCGTCACACAAATGTTTCAAAAATTACGGCATACTTTAAGGAGTATCATAAGTGATATATACGCAATCATGACGAGTTATACTTAGTAATACAATAATCATAACGAACATAATCGTACGCAGAGTCATGAAATCTTCATTAGATGTAATAATTAATTGTATTACCAACACACAGATAAATGTTACAATTTCCACTATCGTTCGATGAAATTATATTTAAAACTTATTATTATAAAATTATGTGCAAAGAATGTAAATTAAAAGCAATAGAACGTTTTCAATGTATTGGAAAGTCAAGTTTACATTTATTCGTAAGTGTGATCGTCTCCCTAAGATTAGATATAAAATTGAAATAATATTAAAACATCTTATTAAATAAAGTAATCACGTTGCATTAATTTACATACATTAATGCAAAATATCTATGGGCAATCGTATAATTAGCAATTTTTATTATTATAGGATACTTCTAAATAAATTTTTCAACAAATTTCGAATTTAATTGCTGCCGCTATTCTTTCTAATTCTAGCATTCTTTTATCGATAATCTTTCGATTCACTCTACAACGTTTAAAACGAAGAAAATAATCATCTCATTACATTATTCATGCAGCGAAAAATGCAATTATAAAAAGAAATATTTTCATTCTATAGATAGTAGCATGTAAATGTACTTTGTATTAAAAGTTGGTTTGCATTTGCTTTGGATCAGTAAGTGCGTTCACCAAAATATTGTGAATATAATGTTAAAATTATTTTTCGTTTTATATTAAAAATACGAGTAGGTGACAAGTTTGTTGTTTATATGGATGACACGTCTAGCGTGTACACATCAGGTTATAATCGCGCGATCTTGCGGCCGGCCAATATATTAATAAACTTTGCAATTTTATAAAAAATGTAAAATATCGGTGTATAATATTTCTCAAATGCCCTACAGAAACCACGCGAGCTTTCTGAAAATAAATGGAAATTGTGGATTTTACGAGTCCAGCGGGCGTCTAATTATTTATATAATGAATATCATCGCATACATGGAAATGAACGACTCTGCCTCACAATTCATAACACCCTTCGTGAAAAACAAAAAAATGAAAGATACAAACTATAAAAATCGCTCCTTGCTGCGGCATTAAGACGAGCAACAGTAATCATGCAAGTGTTATGAGCTAAGGAGTTTTGCTTTGTCCTTGGGGCAAAGAGGACCAGCGTCCTTCTTCTCGGGGTTCTAAAACTCGTGGGAATGAAAGTTTCGCGAAAATTCAATTCACCGGGCGGCATTCCACATGCCATTATCGACGTTATTACGACTCCACGGCGACGGTGACGGAGACGGCGACGGTCACATAGATGAGGGCTGCAAGACAACGGACGGTGACGATACTTTCACCGCGGACGTCGAGGTATTTGACCATGCGACACTGCTGCATCAATTACGCGCGTCGTTAACCGGTAACGGCACCTTCTTACGCTTCCCCATTTTCGTGCATGTCCGTGTAAGCCCGCGCGTGTGTGCGACCTTATAACCACGCGCGCGCACGGGAGAGGAGTCGATGATCCTCGAGTTGGCGAGCGAACGATTTCCTGTGCTGGAATTTCGACGCGGTTATGAAATTTCTCCATCCATCCATCTCCCTCTTTCTCTATCTCTATCTCTCTCTCACCCTCCTCTCTCCCTTCTCCTATATCTTCTTATCTTCCTCGCGCTCTCTCGCTCTCTCTCACTCTCTCTCTCTCTCTAGTTCCTCTCTCTAGTCTATCTATCTGTCTGTCTTTCACTTATAGAAGGAGAAATAAGCCACCGTAGCTACGAAGGATAGCAGCGTTAATGGAGATTTTTCGAATAGCTCCGTCGACTATGATAGGAACTTTTCTCAATTATTGGTGTATATTGGGTATTTAATTTTGTTAACGGAAGATGATGAGGATGAATGAATACGATCTCGTGATCGGTAAATAAATCGGGAATTAGAGTTCAACGGTAGTTTCTCGAATATTATGCGACCCGATGATTTCTGTGAGAGAAATCAATTTTTTAATCTTCAAAACTTAACGCTATGCTGGCAAATATTTTTTTCCTTTTTAACATATAAAAATTAAGGTAATTTAAAGTATAATTGCATAAGTCGTGATGATAATACAAAAAGATTCAGTATAGTTAATTAATGTCTATAAATTACTGCTTTACACCACTAATTAGATTTTTCCTTTGTTATTGTTATATAAAAAGAAGAAAAAAATAATAGATATATGTATTACCTATTTGTAATATTTTTTTGTGTATATAAATACATGATTATTTTACATGGCAGAAAATGAAAAATTTACATTACATAAAATAGCAAACTAATTTGAGACCGCAAAAATTTATGTCTTATTGTTTAACATCATACTTCAAGGATTTCATTTGGGATTGCACAAAATGCATAAAGGATCGTATTCCACCTTTAACATTATTTTTCTTTTTTTTTGTTACTAAAATCCACTTACTAACTGAAATTCAATACTTTTAGCCAATTTTATAAAATTATGCTTCATCTTGTAATAAACAACTTTTAAGTTAAAATAAAATAAATTGAATTAATATTAGTAATTCATGAAAAATCTATGTTTCATTACGATTTAATTATTATTCCACATTCAACGTTCAAATACAATATTCAACAATTAATAACGAGATCTTCGTTTGTCTTATAATTATGCATTTACTACTGGCATCTCATATAATATGACTATTTAAATTATTTATTTAACTTTTTACTTTTTTTACACGTTGCATTTATTTTCTATTTTCTATACATGGGAATCTTAACGTGTATCGGAATTTTTTTTTCCTTTTCAAGAGCAAAACCAGTTTCAGTGAATCGTAATGGGTAGATTTTTCAAATACTTAAAAACTTTCTTGATTATTAATTATAAAGTGTTTAAAAATGTGGAAAAAACTAATATAATATTTTATGGAATAATAATGAATTCTAATATAAATGATTATTAAAGTTTTATTTCCATGCATATAATTGAATATTTTTATATGCTATTAGCAGTTAACAAATTATTTAAATGTATACAAAAAAAAATTTTATTCTATACAATCATACCTGCTTATTTTATTTCCGTAAATTATTTTCGAAAATTAAAGTAAAACTTTTTTGAAAACGGGACCAAATAAATTTAGAAGCAAAAATCACGTTATAACATACATTTTAAAAACTTTTTATAAAATGCGAGTTTAAGATTAAAATGCATTTAACTTGTAATGTTTGCAATTATTCATTATACAATATTATGAATAACAGACAATAACAATAAAGTAAACAGCTTATAAAATCGGTAATAAAAAATGAATGGAATGAAAATGTTGAATACTATTTTTCATTTACTTATGTATATCATGACGTTCCTAATTTTTGAAGTTCTTAAACAACAAAGTATAATGACGTCTTTCTCTATGGATTAGTTAAGCTTTTGAAAGTCTTATTATTCCAATTATGATACATAATATTTGTATAAAACCCGTTTAAAACTATTATTTTAAAATTACATGTCATCATTATTAATCACACTTTTTTAAATTAAAAGGGTTAAAATTATTATGGGAGTCAGCATAAGCAGTTAAATCTACGTTGTATTATAGAATCAATAAAAATAATGAAGTAATGAAAAAGAAGGTTTAATGAATTTTCATCTATTAACTTCAAAGTAGAAATTCACTAAAGCACCAATTTTGCACATTAACGTGCAGTTTCGCAAGCCATCGACTCTTAGCCTTAATTACCCAAGTATATATTATTTCCCAATTCAAATCAGCTCAAACATTGCCATTTCAGCTGAAAATCAGTGGCTTTTCACTGATTGGCGGTTGCAGGCAATGAAATTAAGACAGTAAGTCTCGGTAAATTCGCCGCCGGTCTCTTACACAACGGACACTCGAAGTGAAACAAGGAAACAACCACCGCGAGCCCATGCCCGTGGCGACGTAAGAAAATTCCGGACGAAAGGTGCGCGCTATGAAAAAGGAAAAACGACGAGCGGCGCGAAAATGCGCAAGGAATTCACCACTTTCCAAAGAACCGCGGGGCTCAGCTGCTCGCGACCGCAGCCAAGCGCCAGGCGAATTCTTAGCGAACGCAATGCCGGATCTCGTAAGCCTCTCCCTCTTGCTTCTGCGCACGGTACGGCAGATGCCTGCATGTATCGCGGACTGCGTCATGCAGCCGAGGGACGAGGCTAGATGCGACTTCGGAACTTTTGGCTAATAATGCTAATTGTTGTATATCGCGGCAGGAGTATGAGTAATGGCGAATGTGTCAATCCCGGATCATGGGAGATGGAAGAGAGGGAAGCAGAGCGAGAGTGAGAGGAATCTTTATTTACAGTTAGCTTGTTTGCTACTGATTGTGAAATATGGTTGTTTTAATGAAGCGAGACGCTGATATTTAAGAGGGAGATGCACCATCAATGTCACAGGACTTTGGAAATTAATGTTGTTTGACGCGTGATATTTCGTATGCTATAATTTTATCTACGAATATCGATTATTATTATGTCGAGGAAGATGGAATTCTCGTGAGAGATAATCCATTGGTTATAGTCAGAAGAAAATTATAAAATGATAACGGATAAAGGAGAAATGTGTTATCACGTAATGTCGAGTTCTCTTAACCTAATGAACGTTACAACTTTGATAAAAATCAAAGTTTCCACTTAAAAAATATGCAAATGTACTATGAATACATTATTTTTTAGATAAAGTTTTAAAAAATGTAATAAAATTAATGCGCGCCATACTTTACTAATCTTTCCAAAATAATAAAATTAATATTCTACTTTTTTAAATACATTATAGCGTTATTCTATGCAGTCCCATGATTAATTTGAATGTGACACGTGGCACCGATAATTTTAAATAAATATGTTTTTTGGACCTTTCTAATTCTTTTAAGTAGCTTAAGGCTTTCAATTATTAATGCTATATATATATATATATATATATATATATATATATATATATATATATATATATATATTTTTTAAAAAAAAAATATAGATCTATATTATTTAATCAAATTGCAAAGATTTCGGTGTTTCGAGACATATTTCAAACACGCCATTATGCCAATACAATTACTCAATATAATTATGCAATTGTAATATACAATTTACCAAAAATTATTAATTTTTTATTATTTGATATTTTGTACTAAAAATATAATTTTTGGGAAAACCAAATTTTTCAACGCATTATAGTATCGAGGAGTGGAATGTCACTTATTTTACTTTTTCTCGAAATCTTTTATGTTAGTCACCTCATATATTATTTATAAAACCTGTATGAAAAACGCATGGAATTGAATGAAAATTTATTTTATCATCTCTAAATGCTGTTTTACATATTGCAAATAACTTTTGCAAAATAATTATATGAATTAAAATATTTCCACTAAATTTAAAAATACTTACTAGTTTTATTATGCAAGCAAATAATAAAATATAATAGAGTAAAATATAAATTTAATATAGCAATTTTAAAATTTTAATTGCTTAGTAATTTACATATTTTATATAATTATGATTTATATTCGTAATTCTTGTGACATTGTTGATATTATTAAAAATTACTTATTATAAGAACATTTAAATTTTACAATATGAACTCTAATGAAAATGATCTCTTTTAACATCAATATAAATAATCTAAGAATTAAAAATTTACCAAATAAAAACTAGATTGCCAAATTGAATTTAATACATTAAGTATTGAAACAGAAGTGAAATTTGTACAATCTAATTTTAATTTATCTATATTTGTCTATAGTTTTATTATATATGGAAATATATAATAAACATAATAAATAAATATATAATAATACATGGAAAGGTTCTTTCACTTGTGAAACTATTATAATATAATTCTATATATATACATATATTAATTTATTCAAAATAATTAGTTAGTCTACTATTACATTAAAAATATATTTCACTTAAATCATTCTTATAATTAAAAATAAACTGTGAAGTAAATAATTAATACTATTCAATATATATGTATATGTATACAAGTAATTTATATTAAATTATGTTAATATACGCAACAACTATAATAAGATTCGTCAATGTTTAATGTTGCATTTTTCCAGATGGATTTCGTATAGTTTGTAAAATAAAGTTACACTATTTTCATCTCACTCTCTATATATAATTAATATCTTAGATAAAGTTTGGTAATCGAATATTTATTATTACGGATTTCTCTGCGCACTAAATGGCAACGCTTGACGAAAATGGTGAAGGATAATTGAGCGAAAACCATTAAGCCAACGCGCTGCCTCGTTTGTAATATTACATCAGTATCTTATTGGCGTTCCTATCTCTTGTTCTCCTGCACATTTATACGTTATATGTTATGCGAGAAATTTGTAAAATGACGTTTCTAATAAAATACTTTAACTGGGTACCGTTTTCCTAGCGCCGTGTTAGAATAAGAATATTCAATGAAGAAAGCAACATTTTTCGAGAATGTTTATACCTTTCGAAAGATTTTACGGCGCACGTAATTGTCAAACTGTAGCTTATAGACGTACTGCAATTATTTATTTAGTTGATAGAAAGTGTGTTGGAAAATTCATAAAATTTATGTAAAACTATTTTCGTATATTTGTAGATCGTTAAATGAGCCGAAATTCATGGGATTCGCTAAATTAATAAATACGTCGTTTGCTTTCAAAGTATTTTTCGACGATCTTTGTACTTACTTATTCTCGTTAGTACTCACATTTCGTCTTGTTTCAAGAATTGCACGAATCAACGTGATGCATAGTGATGCGCCTCCTTTCCTCTCGCCCCTCCCAAAACGCCCTGCAATTAAACGAAAATGATACCTACGAGAGTATAATAAAAGTAGCAGGACCGTGGCCCGTCTTCGAACGTCACTTTTGCAAAAGTACACAAGAGCCGCGCGCGATACTACCATAAGACCAAGAATAAATACATCGTGGCTTCCGGTTCCGTAGGCGCAACTCGACTGTTCGAACGCGCGCTTCATAAATGTTAGATAGTCTGGACTATCGTTAGGAATCCAGACTTATGCTTACGTGGTAATAGGCATACTCAGGTGGAGGATGCCCATCGCATGCCCGTATTTAGCACGCGATTTATATAAGAGGCACGCTTGGTTCCACCCCAAAGCCCTCCGAACCCAGAGGCGTCTACCCGCTGATTTTCCAAGGCGTGGAAAGCGGGCGAGCGAACAAACGACTTTGGACCAAAGGCTCGTTTCGGACTCGCGGGCCGACCGACGAATCGCTGGCAAGTGCGTCAGGAAGTTTCGATCGATTCGAAAGTTTGGACACTCCCGTGCGCTTTATGATGATGGGACGCGACGGCCAATTAACTTCCTGGACACGATAATTATGAAACGAAACCGCGCGTCTTACGCCACTGACTCCACCGGCTATGTACGCTTCGAGGAGTAATTGTTGCGAGGCGAGTCGAAGAAGCAGTAGCGCATTGAGCATCCGAGCGATCGGTCATATTCGCGTACCTGTTATAATGTTGGCAAGAGAGGCGCGGTAGTTGCCAAAATGATGGGCATGGGCATTGGAACGACGTGGAAGGACCAGCAGAATCATAAAAATCGGCTCGAGAATTGTCAGGTTGCGTGGGTCTGTACGTTCGGTGAACCATGATTTGTGCGGTGTGGTTATTAATGGCATATGGCACTTTGGAAGGAGATAGATGAATCCGTGCACAACGAGCTGGCCGAATTACCAGTGAGAATAGTAATTGGATTAAGTCTTGTTACGGTCGTAGATGTAGGAGAGGATGAAGGAGAGAGAGAGAGAGAGAGAGAATTAAAAATGCATTTAATTTTACGCTTACCATTTACTATTTATTCGCCAGTGCAATCGATCGGGTGTTGTTGCAAGGATTGACAAATACTTCTAGGATATTGCGCAAGGCTGTATATACTGAGTGATGATCGATTGCATTATATGACAAACTCTGAGGATGGGAAAAAGTGAAGTAGTTACAATTGTAAATTAAAGAAGGTGTGAGAAGAGTGCAAATCCACTCTTTGTTCGCTTTATGCAAAGCAGATTACAGTCAAGCCGGGAGGGGTTTACCATTATTCCAAGTGACGGATGCAGCAAACACCACATCACGCTATTTTATTAATCCATCGACACAATAAAAGTTTTCCCATAACGAGTAAGGCTCCTCTTGTCTCCCCGCGCACCAAACCCACATCGCCAGTCTCACCCCCTCGAAACTCAACCCATCTCTCAATTTTCCATCCATTTCCGTTTAAGCCCCGTTCCAAGGCTCGCCGTCCTTCTTCCTGCGCCGCGAGTGGCTTTTCCTCCACCGCCACCACTATACTGGCGCATGCAGTTCGACTTGTGCTAGCGGGTCGTTAAAATTTTATCAGCGATGGCCCAGAATCTTCGAGAAGCAGCGGCATTTCAGCTTTTGGGCGCTGGCGGTACGCGGCTCTCCAGCCGCGGAGAATTACAGAGCGAGAAAGCGGAGCATTTCCGACGAAATCACGATAAGATAACCGGAACGCACAGCGCGCTTCCACCTCCCCTCCTCCACCTCCTTCGCCACATCACCCTCACCCTCCCTCCCATCCACCCCATCCAATCGTTTTTCCTGTGGCACGGGCTTTTGCGATAGTTTCCTTACACCCCAAACTAGTTCGCAGTCGCTGTCGTCTACGTCGCCCCCCCCCCCCCCACAGG
>NW_011948423.1:1412924-1433014 GCF_000503995.2 Ceratosolen solmsi marchali
ATGCCGATGAGAGAGAGCACAAAGTCTAATTCGTTGCTGCTTCGCTCATAAAAATGGATTTACCTTTGTCTTTTTGGCGCTCCGACAAGATAAACTGTATCGTCGTAAGTGCATCGTAAATTAAGGGATTAGCGCATGCCTCATCTACGATAAATAATATCAGCATCATCATGTCGCCATGTGAAAGGAACGCCACCAACGTTGTCTCGTTGCACTTGGGAGTGGCGCGCAACTCGCGCGCAGTCGCACGTATGCACACGCACATTGATCGTGCGCGCATAACGAGCATTATAAATAATGGCAAAACTATCCGATTTCGTATACCAAATTCATGCAAATAAGCGGGCTTAGCGTCTCTCTCGACTCGGGGCCGACAAAAAGTTCTCGTTAAAGCGAAGATACGAAAAAAAGAGGAGCAACTTAATGGCCTCGAAAGTATGTACAGAATCTCTTACTCCGAGGCGGCGATAAATCGGCCCGAGTCCCACTAGAATGAGATACAGCAAACTTGTTTCCGTAATTCACGCGAGGGCAAAAACCATAGAGATCCGGCGGCTCCCCGGCTCTTCGTCTCCTCTTGGGCGCTGAGGCTGCGAGTCGCCTTCCACGCTCGGTCCTCCACCACGTACAAAATGAATCCGCAGGAAAGTGGCGATGGCCCGGGGAAAGCTACGCGCAGGTCGAAACCGGAAAACAGCGCGAAGGCACCGTTAAGCATCTCGCAGCCCATCGGACGTGGCCCGCGACATCACCAGCCACCGGAATCTCGATCTTCGGCGATAAGCACGAGAGCGGCCAGTATGCGCGCCGATATCGATAAAACCGCCAATACGAGGAGCGAGACCAAGACCAAGGGTCGCTTAAAGTCCGAGTCCTTTCACACCCTCATACGCGAACCTTTCGCCATGGTCTCGCGCAAGGACATAATTCGGCGCACCAGTTCGAAAACCGAGACGCAAAGCGACCCGCTCACCAGGCTCGGTCAGTCTCTGAGAAAGCGATGGAGCAGGTCATCCCTCCTGCAGAAGCAGACCGCTCGCGACGAGGAGCCCTTCTCTGACTCCCAGAGGCCCACGACCTTGCCGTCCGTCTGCCGGAGATCGAGCGCCAAGGACCGGGACACGGGCTCGATGACGCTCGTGCCGCTGGCACGCATCTCACGGCAGGAGATCATTCGGCGCACCTCGAGCGCCAATCTGGAGGAGGAGAGACGAAAATCATGCGTCTCCCTTTGCGCTGCCATCGAACGCGATAGCGGCAAGGAGACGGTCGAGTCGAAGCACACCGGTTGTTTCGTCAAGCGCGCACCGACCGCGGCTACGAGCAAAGCTAGAACTCGACCCTCCGACAAGTGGAGGAGTAAGGGGTCCGTAGGGGCCGCGTCGCTGCAGGTACCGAGGCCGTCGACCCTGCCAAAGATCGCGACCTCACGAATCTATCGGAAGGACGAGAAGGAGGAGCAGCAGCAGCAGCAGCTGCTGCTACAGGTGTACGACAATGCCAATATCAGGGTCACGAGCAAGGACTGCACCGTCAATAGGCAGGAGGCACCCATCTACGGCAAAATACGTAGACGCAAGATCTCCGTGCCGAGCCTCTCCAGCACAACTCTCAATTGCAAAGACGCGAATCGTTTGGGCGAAACCAATATTAACGGACTCCGGAAGACGTACCGAAGTATCCGCGATCCAATGATCGACCCGCCCAACTATGGGATGCTGGACAGCCGGCGAAACAGCGGCGCTTCGATGCCGAACCTACCGCAGCGTACCATGTCGCGGCGCCGAATAATCGGCAACGCCGAGGAGGCCCGGGTGATAAAGTCACTGGGCCGGCAACCAAGAGCCAAGGACAGCGGCAACAAGTACGGGACGCTGCGTACTAACACACTGCCGGGTACGGCGCATGATCGAGAACGCGCGAGGCGCCGGAACACCGAGTGGTACAAGCCTCCGGGCGAGAGCGCGAAAGGGCTGGCTCCCGGGAGCCAGGAGGAAGAGGCACTGGGCAAGGGCTCCTCCAAGAGTCTGCCCTCGTACGCGAGGAAGCCGCGCAAGGCCTCCTGCATTCCTTTGAGAATCGATAGGCTGGCGGTAGGAGCGAGACTGACGAGCGGCGGCGTCATCGATGCTCCGAGGAAACTCTCCGTCTCTAGTCACGTCTCCGCTACGGGAATGCCCTATTCGATCTTTGGACTGTGCACCGGCAGGAGGAAAACGCAGCATTCCACGTCGGGGAGTTCGCCGTCGAGGATGACAGAGGGCGATGACGTAACGCATCCGTACAAGGCGAGCCAGCCAAGAACGGTGCGAGCAGGGGATCGTAGACCTCTTCCTATTGTTTTCTTTTTCTCCTCTCCTCGTTCGCTCACAGTTGTTCGATAAGTCAGACTGGCGATACACGAATGAGCGTACGAGCAACTCTGCCTTTGTGAGATTAATAGCGTCCCGTTCCTATGCATTTTAAGTCACTTTTTTTTATTCTTTGTAATTAGTAGTAAACCGCTGGGCGATTTTTACTCTTAAGACGTGCAAGGTATTAGTAGAGCTAGCTTTTTACGGTCGGGGAGGGAGTGTAGAGAAATAAAACGTACAGCTCGTAATAAGTAATTGGCGAAGTTTTGTCGTAAGCGCTCGTCGAGGTAACACCTCGCCACACTCGGCCAATAGTCTCTCGCTCGTTAAGTGGCAAAATTAATAGCTAGAAATAGCGGACGTTCACCAAATACCATTTGATTCCCGGGAGTTGAATTCCTGCCCGTATGATTCACGATTTAAATAAGTTTGAAGTTTTTACGATCGGTATGTGACAAATAAGTACATTAAAAAAAACTTCTTTGAGCATTGTGTACCGTTCTCGGACATAAATCAGCTGTGTGCATTCTTTCGAGACAGGACTCGTTTCTAAGCGTTAAGAGACGCGATTGGACATTTGATTGAATTATCGAATGAAATTAAATAAAATTAATTGTAAGAGTTGCATTCCGATAATGCAGACTACGAGCGAGTACGAACAGCTCGTAAGACTAAATTTGTTTCATAATCTGCCACTGTTACACTTCCTCCTCCCTTTCGTTTAATGTAATCACCGAAATTTAATCACTAATCATTGCCAACAGCCTAGCCGAATCGACACTTTTAGTTTGATTCGATGTTGGTGAGTCTGGGAAAATTAACTAATTCGCAGTGTCCGATGAATTATAACGTTTCCTTGGCCTGTCTGTGCCTATTCTAAATAAAAAAAAAAAAAAAAAATATATATATATATATATTTATTGCAATTAATCGTCAGATTCGTGTTTTTACTGGCCATTGCACAAGCAATTATCTACTAAATAATTCAATTGCAACAAGCAGACTTAGCGTTTCCGCGATTGGGAATAATGTTCAGGATAAACGAGAATTTATGACCAATTTATACAGCACATCCGAATATTTTTGCAGGGCGAGCTCGTTTGGTTCGACCCAGGTGTCGGCCATGTTCTTCCCGGAGAGGTCCTCGAGTATCACAGAGCAGCCAACGTCCTGTCGGTCCAGGCCCTCATTGCCGGAAAGGTGATGTATATTTTATGATTAATTTTCTAATGATTTTCTCTTCAGAGGCGAACCGGTCTTGTGAACTTCGAGGCAAGTCTCGTGCACAAAATATCTGGTCATAGCCGAGTAAGTTTATTATCGACACTCTGACGTTTATAGTTGTGTTTATTGCAGCACGAGTATAAATTTTTCTTTTAACAATGTTGAACTTTAACAATGGCCTTGTGACAGGATTTTCCAAGATACCAAATCTATTACTCGTTAAAGCAAACAAATAGTTTTTAATTACTCTATAATAATTGATTATAACCGGTTTTTCTCGAAATCCTATCGCCAAAAGCAATATTGCCATTGTTGTCTTAACTTTGTTTTAGTCAACTAGCATACTTTTAGAAATTTTTACAATAATCTTAATATGTTAAATATATTAGTGTCCTGGTGAATGTATTAAAATCACGTTAAAAGCATTGCCAGTTAAGAATAGTGGCCATTTATTTACATCTTCACTTTTCTTAGCCTATTTTTTTTATAAGCAACATTTTCCTCAATCTTTGTTTTTATTTTATTTTATATAGAAATGCAAGGTACTATTATGTTATAAATATACCGAAATACAAAGATTGCAATCGAATGTAATTGACTCATTTTCCGTATTTAATAATTATTGCAATATATCTTCCGGATTAACAACGCTAATATTTCCCCGATAATCAATAACATTTTTCTAACATTTCTAACAACAATAAAGATAAGAAGAATAAGTTAAATATAATGTAGTCGGAAACGAATGAATATTTCAACAATATTCAGAGATAATTTAAAAGAAAAAAAAATACCAGTACGTGTGGTTATTTATTGTTTTTAAATAGCGCTCTCAATTAATTAATTTGATCACTTTACTCTCTGTAGTTTAATATAAACTAACAGTACATCGAGAAAAATAGAAAAAATAAAATTTTTTAGATGAATTAATTAAATATATTAGTAAAGAAGTTTGATAAATTATCCCAATAACTAGATTTCATAAAACAGCCTATATTGGCTATTTTTAAAACATTCTTACTTTCATAGATTGTAATAAAGAAGGTATTTATAATTTTAAATTCCTAAAAATCTTGTTTGCTTGAAGTAATAAATAAAGACTTTTTTTTGGTTTTTTGTTTTTATTTGTAGCCGTATAAATTCCCATTAGGAAATGATCGCAATGAGCATTACTACGGAGTATTTGGGAGAGGGGACTTGAAGTCTTTAAAACAATATCAACTGTTTGGTCCATTAAACAACCTAAACAAAACTGTCAACTCGCAATATTATTCAAAAAAGTGTAAAAAAGAAAGAAAAGAGAACGGCGCTCGAGCCAGTGCATCTACAATTAGTACCGTGAATTAGCCTTAAGTGATTTTCCAATTTTCAAAAGATTACACATACCTGCAAATGGGAAACTAACTGTAAACAATTACAACGGAATGGCACGCGGGCTCATCGAAAATTTCGTCTCGACGCACTCACCACTACTGCCACTACTGCCTGTATACAGAAAATCGGGGCGCACGCGCTCGTAGAAAGTCGCGTGGCTAAGACTCGCCGAATAATTCGGATAACTTGCCGAGCTGGACAATGTTTCCGCGAAAGCGTCGCGCAACTCGGGCGTGATATGCGCAGCTAAGGATATAATGAGCCGCGTGCGTGTGCGCGCGTGCGAGCGCTTGGCGGCGAAAGGGTTGTACGAAAGTGGCAAGTTCATCGGCTTTGCGCGTACGTACAAGTTGTACTCGTGGAGCGCCGGTACAATGATTCGGGCGAAATCCGAGGAGGTTTAATGAATAGCCGAGTGTGTTTACTGACAATTGAATGCGTAATAGTGCTCGTGCGTTTTGTGAATGACGATGATTTTTTTATTGTCATGGAGAAGGAACGCTCGCAGTGAGTTATGCAACGGGTTCGTGAAAGTGATTAAAAAACTGTGCTTCGACGATATTTGATGAAAGCATTGCGGTTATTTATTTCTCAGCTAAAGCATTAAATGCTCGTTAAAGTTCTGCGAATACATGCGATATTATCATTTTTAATTTTATCGCAAATTATATTATAATAAATAAGGCTTTTAACGCGTATCTAAATACTCGCTTCTTTGGTAATCTTGTATGGTGTTAGTTATCAGAGCAAGGAACATTTTTTAATTTATCGCTAAAACGTCTTATTTCGCGAGCCAATCGACATTAAACACGAACAATAATAGCATTTTATTTCCTTTTATCGTGCGTATAAAAACCATTGAAATTCACAGGCTTTTCCTATCTTCATTGAAATTTATGCCCACAAGTTTGGTAGAAAAACATTGAAAGATAATACAGCGATCAGCATAGACGTCGAATTAATTTTTAATCGAAAACAAGTTTACGCGAAGTTTGGGGGCGCTTTATTCCTGCTTATTCCTGCCAAGGAATTATTCTTTTGTCTACCGATTTGGAAATACCGAGATATAAATTCGAATGTCAAACGAGTGTTGTTGATATCGATTTTCTGTAATTAATTGTTATTAGTTTTTTTATTATATAGATACGTGCATCCATAAGAGAACTACCGATGTATTAAATATTATAATATTATCTTGAATTTTCTTCTCTTTGCTGAACGTTTCCAATAATCTAAATGACCTTACTCTTTGCGCTTGCAACTTTACAATACGTTAATTATTATACATTGATATATAAAAGAACAAACATATTCACAATTTCATCTTCGAGACTTATAAGGAAGAATCTTAGTATGAAATATTACTAACTACTAGTAGTCTCACGAATAACAATGAACTTTATTTGTTAATATACTGTAATACTTAATAGGCCGTAGAAATTTTAATATCCTCGCTCACGTTATTAATCATTTGATCAAACCTAAATATTAATAGGAAGAGTATTTAATGTTATTGAAGAGGTGTTGTATTGATAAAACGCCTCGTCGTCAATACCGAACTTTAAATAAAAAACGTTGCTTTTACAGCCACAAATATTTACGCTCACGAATCTCACTGGGGTTAAGCCTAGACAAGACTTAGGTCAAAATGGCGTTGAAGACATGATTCAACTTAGGTAAACGACTACATTGACGATCATTATGACTTAACTTTGTACGTGAATAATGACACGCTTTTTCTTGCAGTGACTTAAACGAGGCTTCTCTTCTCTGGAATCTCAAGATACGCTATGACAAAGAACTTATTTACGTAAGGATCGTTAAAATTATTCATTTAAATAGATTTTTCTTATTCTCCTATAACTTTCGTTCTTCTTTTAACATTATGCAGACGTATACCGGGAGTATCCTAGTCGCCGTCAATCCATACAAAATGTTTGATATTTACGGCCTAGACCAAGTCAAGCTTTATGAAGGAAGAATACTGGGGACTTTACCACCGTAAGTGAAAATTATTTATGCAGTAAGAAACTTTCATTTTCACATTTCCCGCTTCTAATTGTACAGCTGCTCTATGGACAAAAGTTTCATTACTCTCCCTGGGGGCACTTTATACAACGAGTAAATGCATATAAACCTCGATAGAGCAGCTCGCTTTCATATAGGCAAATATCGTCATAAGGGAATCTAATGTATCGTAGACATAAAAAAACCTTCGCTCTTTGATGTACGCTGAAGTTTCGCTTCGTCGCATTATTAATTGCACGAATTATCGTGGAAGATTGTCGAATTTCGTTAATTATGCTGCAAATAATGACAACACAAAATACATAATACATATTTTTAACCTTTAATTCATTGCTTGCGTATCATTTATTTATTAAAATAGCCTACTCTTTTAGGAGACGTTTTATGTTTTTTTTTTTTTTTTTTTTTTTTTTTATTTACATTATTATTATTTTTATTATTATTGTACATGCTAATGAATTTTGCTTTCAAACATAAAAAAAATACGAGAGAGAAAACGTTATAAGCTAACAACGTTGTTACAAATCGTCGAATTAAGAAGTATCCGAGAACTATGTCTAAATATACCTTGTCAAACGAGAGTTCCACAGATAAAACATAGCCAGTTATGAATTGTTTAGCGACGTTAAATGCACGGGGCCGTAAATCATCATGACCGCGCGGTTATAAGGTTGTAAAATCAACTAATTTAATAACTTTATAAGTAAGGCTATAAAAATGCCATCGCTCTACAATACGTGAAGTGCATATTGTTCATTTCGCTCCCAGGCACTTATTCGCCGTGGGTTCGTCGGCATACAGCCAAGTGAGCGCAGCGAACAATGCCAGCGCTAATCAGGTGGTTGTGATTTCCGGCGAGTCCGGTTCCGGCAAAACCGAGTCGACGAAGCTCGTGATGCAGTACCTGGCAGCCGTCAACCGAGCACCCAGTAACCTCGTCACGGAGCAGATCCTCGAGGCCGCGCCGCTTTTGGAGAGCTTCGGCAACGCCAAGACGCCGAGGAACGACAACAGCAGCCGATTCGGCAAATACCTCGAGGTCTTCTTCCGAGAGTAAGTTGAATCATGCGCTTTGATGATTTATGTCGGGATCAATCATATCATAATCATCCTCCCGATATGTATCGTCGTTTGCTTTAACGGCTCTAAGAAACAGGTCATCTAGCCAAAGTGTTTGTTATTTTATTTTATTTTATTTTAATAATAAATAAACGTATTTGAAGGAAATGTTTGATAAAAAATAAATAAAAAAGAAATAAATTAGTGGAATAAACTTTTTATTAGCATTAAAATTGTGTGAATGTAAGGTAAGGAAGTTAAATTCTTACTAATAATATGAATGCCTTGGATTCATTTGAAATTCATGGGACGTCAGTGTCAGTGTGTATAAACAATAATCGAATAATCAGTAATCTTCTATTAATCGTACATTTCAATATAACTTTCTAGTCGCACAGAGTTTTAAAGTTACGACTAACAATATCGGAATTTCAAACATTCATAGATAGTCCTATCAATGACTGTATGCAGGTTTATCGCATTTCATTCAAATCGTTTTTAAGCATCGATTCCTAATTTTCCCAGCTATTATGTCGAATGCCAAGCTGAGTAGCAACAACAACGATAAAGTATATCCTAAAACGATATTACAATACATTATTGTTAACCATTTCGGCAGACTTACACTATATATATTATTCAGTCTGAATAATGGAAGAGAAAAAATATTGAAATCTAATTGATAATATTTACAGCCTATTATAAAATATTATAATACCAATTGCCCTGTATAATATAAGAATAATATTTACTATATAAACAACGCTTTTTTTTCACAAACAAATTTTCATTAAAACTCATCGTAATATTACAATAATATTTGATACTCTTACAGTGGTGTAATTGTCGGAGGGAGAGTGACGCAATATCTTTTGGAGAAAAGCAGGATTGTGACCCAAGCTACGGACGAACGGAATTATCATGTCTTTTATGAGCTTTTAGCGGGATTAGATCAGCAATTGCGAGACAAATATGGGCTTCTAACTCCTGATAAATACTTCTACTTAAATCAGGTAGGCCAATATTTATTCGTGAGTAAAGAAAAGTCAGAAATCTTTTAATACTATTTAAAAATTTCATTGATAAGGAAAAAAAAGAAGAAAAAGTAACGACTCGTTAAACATTAACTATTAACGATTAATTTGTTGTTGAATTGGAATGATTTTTAAGTTAGATTTACCATTTCAAAGTATAAGAAAGCAGACGCACGTGTGCAACATAATACAACATTTCAAACAAATTATTCTAGGGTGGAAACTGCGATATTGATGGGAAAAACGATACCCAAGACTTTAAAGCGCTACTTTCGGCGATGCAAGTCTTGGGTTTTACATCCGAAGAACAAGACACAATATTTAAGATTTTAAGCAGTGTGCTGCATCTGGGAAACGTTTACTTTCATCGTAAACAAATGAGACACGGACAGGAGGGCGTGGAAGTCGGCTCCGACGCAGAAATACGATGGGCAGCCCATCTTTTGCAAATTAACTCGGATGGAATCATACGGGCTCTAACAACAAAAACTACGGTAAATGTAGGATGCGGACGAGCAGCGGATAATTTTGCAAAATTATTAACGATGATTAATGAATTTCCAAACATAAACAATTTTACATTATTTAAGTCACCTAAGATTACGCTCACTTTTCGCATACGATCTTTGCAAATTACGCTTTAATGACATTAGGAATTATCCGAAATAAGTCGATCAAACTTTACAGTCCAATAAAATACAGAATTTAAGAAAGAAACTCAACGGTAATCTATTTAAATAGATTGAATTTTCGCGTTATTGATACAGGCAATAATATTATTACTTTCGTATGCCTATCCATAACAACAGTGAAATTATTTGACAAAACAAACGTCGTTTCACGATATCCTAATTCTTTCTCTATTCCAATATTAACACTTGGGCATTTGGGGGAAAAAACAAAAACAAAAATTAAATACAAAGTAAGTAAGAGAATTCTACGGTAAAGTTGAAAAATTGTAGTTCTTTCATTCCATTTTCGTCATTGCGATAAAATTAACATTTCGTGAGGCGGCAGGTCATATCCCGCCATTCATCATGCACGAGTGGTAAAAAAAATTTCTCCAGAGCGCAAATAACCGAGTGTACGCAAACACTCCCCACTCGAAACTTGTTTCATCTTGTGTTTATTCAACGAAGTTTTATGAACGGTTAAGACTCCGTAAATACGTGGTCTCGCATAACCTCACGGCACATTACCAGCGAGATATCGCGCAGACCTACGCGCTCTAAGCCATTATTCTTTCTCCGTTGCAGGAAGCGCGAAACGAGCGAGTGTTAACGGCTTTGAATATCGATCAAGCGCTAGACGCCCGTGACGCATTCGCCAAGGCGCTCTATAGCTCGCTGTTCTCTTGGTTGGTCGCACGAGTTAATCACATCGTCTACAAGGGAACGAAGCAAACCGCCGCCATATCCATCCTCGACATATTCGGCTTCGAGAACTTCACGGAGAATAGCTTCGAGCAGCTTTGTATTAATTACGCCAACGAGAATCTGCACTTTTACTTCAACAAGCATATATTCAAGTTGGAGCAACAGGAGTACGCCAAGGAGAAAATCGACTGGACCACGATAAATTATACCGTGAGTCATTGCGTCATAATTCCGATAGATGGGCGGCTCAAGTCCGATTCCAATTCGAGATTTGATTGCACTTTCGTTACAGCCTCCTTTTTTATTACCTAATTCATCTCGACGTTATATGCGTTCGCGCTGCCTCTATTACGATCTTAACATTTCGTCGCTATAATTGTAATTTCATTTGACGTCATTTTTCAATTCAATAAAATCTCTTCTCACTTTCGCAAGGAGTGAGCGATGAGTTTGCGAAATGCAGTTTTAGCTCTCATTGTTCGGTATATAACAGTCACTCTTCGCTATTCGTCTATTTGACAATCGTAGTAAGCAAAGAAAAAATAGCTCATCCAATTACACAGAAATAATTTAGTTTATCAATCGTAATGATTATGAATAAGAGCTTTCAAATGTCCTTTCATATCCACGAATGATACTTCTATACTTTATTTGTTCAATTTTAACTCTGCCTTTAAGCGCCATTAATTGAAACTCATGTTCGCTTTACAGGATAATTTGCCAATAATTCACCTGATCGCCAAGAAACCAGTAGGAATTCTGCACCTTCTGGATGATGAAAGTAACTTTCCAAAAGCCACGGATCTCTCATTCCTTGAAAAATGCCATTATAATCATGCACTGAGCGAATTGTATTCAAGGCCGCGAATGAATTCGGCCGAGTTTGCCATCAGGCACTATGCCGGCCAAGTTTGGTACAATGTAGATGGATTTTTGGACAAGAATCGAGACACTTTGAGACCCGATGTCGTCGAGCTTTTAATCAGCAGTAAAATTAACGTATGATTTTTTTTTTTTAACCAATACGAGCTATTATTAAATCGATATGCGGCCGACCGATGTTCATTAACTTATTTATTTCCGTGCTTTAGATGGTGAGCAAAATGTTCCAGCACGTGAGAAACGCACACGAAGCCAATAAAACAATCAATAAGCCGAATGGCAGATTCGTCACGATGAAGCCAAGAACGCCGACGGTTTCGGCTCGCTTCCACGACAGCTTGCAGCAACTCCTAGAATCCATGTCCCAGTAAGTTATTCCCCATATCAACATACAACACCAAATGACAATGGCAACGATCCTTAAGATGATAAAAATTCCAATGCCATTTTTAAGAGTCGAGCCTTCATGCCTAATCCTCCCCGATCTAATAATATCTTCTTCCACTTGGCCTCGAGCATTACTTTACCCTCGCACATGCTACTTGCGATAGGTGTAATCCCTGGTTCGTGCGGTGCATCAAGCCCAACTCGGAGAAGGCCCCGATGAAGTTCGACATGCCTTGCGTCCTAGAGCAGCTGCGCTACACCGGCATGCTCGAGACCATCCGCATCCGGAAGACTGGCTACCCAGTACGCCTGCCTTTTGCACACTTCGTCGACCGCTACCGCTATCTCGTGTCCACGAGCTTACCTCGTGGCGCCCCAAACAAGGAGCTTTGCCGTATAATACTGGAGAAGGCCGCGCCCATGGAGGCCCAGATGCAATACCAGCTCGGTCTCTCGAGGGTATTCCTGCGCGAATCCCTGGAACGAACCCTGGAGTACAACAGAGCCTTGATATTGGAGCGCGCTGCAATTACCGTGCAGAGGTGATTTTCTTTAATCTGAATGATTCAGAAAGACAATGTGGGCTCGAGGTATTGCGTAAACTTTTGCGTTTGTCCTCTCGTCCTACCCGTTCAATCGGGTATTTTCTTTAAACGAGCATTATCGAGCTTGATTTATCGACATTATCTTGGCGATCGCTATTCTTTATATTCAAAACTTCTTGTTTTGGCAATGCGAAGTAAATAGTCGAGCGGGGAAAGAGGATTGAAAGTGCGTTTATGAAAATTGTCATTCTATTGGATTCCAAATTTAGTACAATCGTTAGGATAAATTTGCCCTGAGCAAACTTCGAAAAATCCTTTTCCAACGATTCGAGCCTAATTTACATTTGAGGATGATTGTTGAACTTGACGCGACTATTTATGTTACTCTGCACTATAAGATAGAATCCCCTTCTCGATATTTTGTAAAGTTTTATTATTACGTAAATTGCTCCGTTCCCTCTCTAATAACACAATTACACGTATTACAGACTATAGGTACTAGTCCACAAATACGACCGTGGCGCACTCAAATACTATTTTCGATTTACTTGCTAATTTTAATTGATTTTTGTACATTTGTACGAGCCAATTATTTGGCAACCGACAATAATCATTAAGAAAATAAAAAGTATACGATCAGTTCTTATTTTGAAATAACATAAAGGGAATAAATAGCTCGGTATTTTCCGTTTTTCTTTTTAATTTTTTTTCAAATAGATAAAAGCCTCGAGTGTATCATCGAGCTAGAGTACTCGGTCTATCAATGGTCATACACTTGAATAATTATCCTATACGTATACACCCTATACGTAACTAACTATACCAAACTAGTAATGTCGAAGGTACAAGAAAGTGATCGCGATATTTCAAAACGAATAAAAAGCACCGGTACCCCGACATTATCAATTGCACACTTAAATGCGTAACGGATAATTATGAATCGTCGTTACGACAAAGCATGCCTTTCTAATATTATCAGCCAACGAATATACGGCTCTGACGTAGACTGAAATCGTTGGCCGTTTACAAAGTAACGACGCGTCTTACTTTTGTCATAACATCGCCATTGTCTTAACCACCAGGTATACAAGGGGCTTTCTCGCAAGGCGACGCTTCCTCAACATATCTCGTAGCACGGTACTCCTGCAGGCGGTATACCGTGGATATCGTGAGAGAAAGAAGTTCCGGAGCCTGAGGCGTGCCACCATAATAGCCCAAAAACTCTATCGAGGCCAGAAGCAACGCGAGAGGTTCAAGGTGCTCAAGGAGGAGATGGCAAAGCGAGCGGAGATCGAGAGGGCGAGCAGGGAACGCGCCAAGGCTAAGCAGCAGCGAGAGGAGCAGGAAAGGGCCTCGAGGGCCGTTGCCGGGGTCAATCACCTGGAAATACCAGCGGAACTCGCCTTCATCTACAGCAAATTAGACGGTATTCGCGAATTCTTTAAGCGATCTTACAAATATTGGTATATTGAATTTTATTTTCCAAAGATGACAAATTTATATATATATATATATATATATATATATGTATATATAGGAATGTGTACTTGCACGGGGGCGTAGAATTAGATGGCTTCGTTTTGCATAAATAGTGTATGGTTAATTATAAAATCACTACTATCGATAAATATTAGAATACATACTATTTAGAGTAATTATCGCAGGGTTCTCGCGCGGGCTAAAATTTCCTTGGGCTCGTACTGGCTACTGGAGATACCGTGTCACCTGGCGGAATGATAGTCGTAGACGATGCTGACGCATTCTTGGTACTTGCCCTTGATGCGCTCTGGCACAAGCGGCTTCTATTCGCGATTAGGACCCAGATGGTATGGAGCTGAAGGGGCGACGTAGACTTCTCGCGTCGCGTGGGCTAAAATCTCTTTGGGCTCGGACTGGCTACTAGAGATACCGTGTGACCGGGAGCAATTGCTCTTTTCTTTAACGAAGATTACTAAATAAACTTTCTTCGGACTCAGCTGTTATGATGTTTCTTTTCGTTCTTGGTGACTTTAGTGTGAGTATTTACTGACTAAGACTTTCTTCGGACTCAGCTGTTACGATGTGACTTCTTTCGTTGAGATTTTACTTTATATTGTGTTTTTCCTTCTTAAATAATTCACTGAATCTGGTGTCAATTTGAAATCCCTTCCCTTTTTTTGTTTCCAATCAGAGCGGGCCGTTTTTGGGCGGCATGACTGAGCGTGCACGCCTCACTTCCGAATATATTAGGCTTTGACAATTACTACATCGAAAAGAGTGTCTTTGGCGGCAGCGCATTTAATTGTGAGGTGTCTCACCCCTCTTCGGGACTTTGCGACGAGAAGGGCGGGGAGCGGGGGGTCTTGGTCAAGCAGCTACATTTTACGTACTACACAACAATGTCTGCGTGCTGTCTCGTGACATTGAGGGCACACGTGTGCCGAAGATTGCCCGATGTCACACGTGCTGGGTTTCAAGTTACAATAAATTTTTGGAAATGTTTTTCTACTCGATTGTTTTTGTATATCTGACACTCTCGAAATGTTCTCGCGTAAACAGACTCGCCGCGTTCTTGCTAGCTAAAAGCAAAGGTTTATTTATTTCGCTTTCCGAAGTTCAATATTTTTCTTGAAACGATAGACTTGGAATTTTTCTCGAACACATAGTAATTTTTACTTTTATGTGCGTTTTATAATAATAAATTCTCTTATATCATGTAAAATAATGTAAAGTAATAATTCTTGATAATTATTTTCAGACTGGCAACCGACTCATTCCGAGAGGAACTTGATCAAGGTAGTCGGAAGTGTGGTCCCATTTAGCCTAAATTACGTATTACCACCAGACATCGACCAATATCAATTTTCCAAATTCACCAACATCTACTTCAAGAGCCATATCTTTGGCATGAAACGCGAGCCAATCAAAACGCCTTTCTTAGCCAAGGCTCGCGATCAGGATTACACGGATTCCTTGATGATTTTCAAGCTGATATTGCGCTTCATGAACGAGAATAATCTCAGCGGCAAAAGGGAACAGGCTCTCGGCGATTATATAGTTAATAAGGGCATTGTAAATGAGAAGTTACGCGACGAAATCCTTTGTCAGCTGGCTAATCAGACGTGGAAAAACGAGAACGACGCAAATAAGGAAAGGGGCTGGCTCCTGTTATCAAATTGCTTGTCCGCTTTTCATCCCAGTCGCACACTATACAAATACATTTTAAAGTATGTATATAAATTTCTAAATTATGCTGTTATGAAATTAATTTAACGATGAAATTATGTTCTGCAATCGCATCAATCGTTAAAAGCAAATTGATGAATTACACGAGATTTCGCAAATACAAGAAAGAGCCTCCATAGCCATTTAAACCTGTTTTCATATAGAAAGTAAACGGCTTCCTGTAACCAGTTTAGTTTCTACTCCGTGGTTCTGCTATAAAACAATAAATCAAACTTTGTCTTAGTATACTTTTATGTATAGGAACTTAATATAGCACTGTAAATGTAATGGTACAATCCACTAATTGTAATTTTACAATATTATTATCAGCCACGATCATTCAAAATTAATTAATTTTCGATGAATTCGTTGTGATTCACCTATTTTATTTAAAATTCCACGTATTGTTACCGATACACACTATACTCAATAAGATCATTTCTTGTTGTAATATGTTATATTAATTAAGGCGCATTCGTTAAATTATTCATTTTTTCATTTCTTTTTTTTTTTTTTTTTTTGTATCAAATGATTTTTCAAGGTATGTGTCAGATCATGCCTATGATGGGTATAAAGCCTACTGTCAGCGCAAACTTTTGCAAGGCGAAAGAGTTTTACTTAAAACAGTCTACAATAACCAAACAACCATTCAACAAGTGCCAAGAACCTATCCACCGTCTGTTTTGGAATGGAGAGCTAATCGAAACAGAGTTAATATGGCTTTGACTGTCGGCTTTTACGATGGTAAGTTTAATTACTTAAGAATCATCACTTAATTAATGCATGTCCAACATATCAATACTTTTCATCGGCAGCTATCAATAATCCCACGAAACTCTTGTAATTTTTAAGTGTATATCATTGCCAAGGTATAGTCTCACAGATATAATAATCGTGAAAGAAATTCCCTCAAAAAATTTCGTCGAATGGATATTTGAGTTATAACTTTGTTTGACGAATACCTCTGTATTTTTTTAAATTTCCTAATATAATAAAAATCATGAATGAACTTTGCAATACTTTGCGATAAAATATCAATTATTCACCCTGTATCAATAATAAGGCCATTATGTTTTTAAAATTGATAACATTTTCTGTCGCTGCTTTAAAGTTTTTATTGGAGAGAAAGTTGCAATATCGACTTAATGCTTTCTATTGTATAAACTACCATTGTCCCTAAATTTAGAAAAATATACCCTATTAAAAAATCTTATTTCAATGCCAACGAATACAAGTTAGTTGATATTTTTATTAAATAACTTTCGAAACTCTAATGTTTTAAAATAAGAATCGTTATATATGATAAACTAAAGTTTTAATTCAATATAATTTATTATCAACGAATACGAAAGTCCTTTTAAATTGCAAAATCACTGCATGTGTGATACAATATAAAAAAAAAAAATTTTTATATACTTTGACAATAGTAAGAAAAGTAAAAGAAAAGAATAAATAAGACAAATAATAAGCATAATAAAAACAGCACAACAATAAGTCATTTGTATGGTCGTTAATAAATACAAAAGATTGATATTTCGACATTCGCGTAGGACAATGCAAAATATCACCAAGCAAACAAAAAATATCAAATCATTAGGATAATTAATTTCAAAAGTTCGTGCAATCCTGGTAATAACGATCGAATAGCTCGACGATACTCCCAATCGAAACTCATAATCCATCGACCAAAGAGGCTGTCACCCACTCGCTCGTCCCCCGTAAAACAAACACGTGTAAACCTTACGGCCCAATTAGGCGAGACGACAACCTGTGCAGTCGACTCGTGGACGACGTGCGAGGAGCTGGCGAACCTTGCCATTCAGAATCACGGGGTGGAGAACAACGGCTGGACGATAACCTTGTGGAATCAACTGGAGGGCAACGACGCCATCGTCACCGAGACCAACGGCCTGGACTACGTCCTTGACCTCGTGTCCGAAATGGAATTGGCGCCGGCTTTCCCGGCCGCCAAGCACATGTTCCTCGAGCAGCGGAAAAACAGTTTTCCGCCCATCAAAAAGAGAGAGGTGAGTGAGGCGGCCACACGACAAAACTGCGATCGCACGTTTCTTTGCCCACGACGACCTTTCTCGTGGGCGTCCACGAGATGGGACGACGGGGGGCAAGGGTCGGACGATAGGGGGGATTGGAGGCGGTGGGGAAACGCAGGCGCTCGGTAGGAGGGAGGGAGAAAAAAAAAGTGGAGATCGAGCGTCGTACGGTGAAATGGGAAAACGCTGAGAGAAAGATAATACGAGCGTGAGAATTGTAGCGGCAGTCGAGCCATTGAGCGGAGCTCTCGAGCGACGCAAATATGAGTCGGCGGTATATGTGTCATTCGGTGGACGAGGGAAGCGTCTTCCTTCGACGGCCTGCGGATGGATTAAAAAGTCTTATCCGGCCGTTGGCTAAACGTAAAAGTGGAAAAATTGCAGGACGCTCGTTTCCGTGGCGATAGTAAGCTTTGCGATGCGCCTCGCTGATTGCCGCTTCGTCGCTGAAATTGTTTAACGCGGCCGATTGCCGAACACACTCGCTCACCTGCCTTCGATCCCTCACCAACGTAAGCTCGTAAGTAAATACTCGCGAGTCCGACGGTCAACGGGTCGCGATTGTTCATTTCCCCGATAAATGATCTCAATCGCCATCGTCAATCGCCAAATTATTAATTACTTTTCTAAAGTGCCTCTATTTTTTCTAATACGACACACACTCAGCTCGTGCGCGTCCGCTCATCAATCATTGCTCGATTGACATTATTCACCGGCCAACGAAAATTGGAGACTGGAAGTTTGGGGAGCCGAGAATAGATGGCCACGATGCAGCGGTCGAATAGAGAAAAAACGCGAGAAAGAATAAATGGAAAAAACGAATAATGAAAGTGTCACGCATGACGCCTTGGTTCGAGGACGCGTAATTAGTTCGCTGGTGCGTTTAACGCAACGAGACGAAGCGATAAAGAAAAACCGCGACCGAGGGAAAAGCGCGCGAGACCTGCTGCGTTCGCCATCAGCCGCGAACGGTGCCACAGCAGCCGTCTGCGAGATGGCAAATTAATTATCGGGGAAGAGAGCGGCTGCGGGAGGAAAAGAGGGTGTTGGGGAATGGGGGGATAGAGAGGGCGAGCGGCACCTCGACAATAGCGAAAGAAAGTACGTGACTGATGGTAAAAACGTTGGCTCAGCACGCGCAGGTCATCCGCGAACTGGAGCAGGAGGTGCTGCAGGAGGCCCCGCTGCTCAAGACCTTTCAGCCGCTCGAGAGGAAGATCGTCGCGGTGCCTAAGGCCCTGGTGGACAAGCCCGTTGAGCCGGAAATACAGTCGCCGAGGAGGCCTGTGGTGCCGCCGCCCCAGCCACCACTCGCCAAAGTACCAGCGGCGCTCGGTCGGCGCCGGACCCCCGTCACCGCTAGCTTTGGCCTCTAACACACTGGAGCTTTCCCGCCCGAAGTACTTTTTTCACGTGCGCTCGAGACCTCGTGCTGCCGTTTATCGGCAAAGTGAAACATTATTTTTGCATAGGAATTACTTGACTTTGCTCTCGGACTTTACATTCGAGTTTCTTCCAAGTTTTCGACATTAATGTGATTATTTTCCTTTCCTTTTAATGTAACTCTCCGGTGCTTAATTATTATTTTTGTGTTTTTCATTATATGTTAAATGTTGCTGCTTTTATAATACTCACTTTTGCTCTTTAGTTGTCATTATTTTATTTATTTACTGAATTTTTGGCGCGTAATTAATGTAGAGTTATGAGAGTTATAAGTGCGTAAGGTTTCTTGAGCTCGATATTTACGATCATTTTCTACTTTAAGCCCAAAATAATTTACAAAATCATGACATTATACGTTCATAAACTTATTAAATTGTCCGGCAGCGATAATTGAACAGCAACTTGTAAGATTACACAGTCGAATTAAAAATAAAAGTAAGATTTTGGGGTAACGTGCGAGCAATCCTGATGGATTTCAATGATATTTAAAATGTTTTCTCTTACATCTATTTTTCTTTTCTTTTATTATTATTTTTTTTTTATATAACTATTCATTAATATTGTTAGTATTACAAAATGGGAGGTCATTAGTTAATGGCACATTATAGTAATAAAAGGAAGGAGTTGCTTAAAGCATAGGTGTCGGCACATATTAAAGTAAATAGTCACGAAAGTATAGATATTTAAAATAATTTTAACGACGGCTTTTTACGTCTCCTCGCTGCTTTGCTATCGCAATCTAATTCAAACAATTGCCAATCAAAGTAATTGTAATGGTGGATCGGACAAAAGGGAAATGTAAAAGGCCACGATATAAATGTAAAGAATCGCGTGGATTTATCATAAATTATTCCCAGGTGTAACGGGTGAGCACTGGCTTGGCGCAAACTGCCGGCGAAATGGCAAAAAGTATGGCATATAAGTAGAGAAAAGCGACTGTTCTATGGCCAGGAAAGAGTTGGCTACGTTTGATGGACGTTATATTAACGATCTCTGACGAAAGGCCGCGCCGCGAGTGAAAACGTTTGCGCGGCGTTGCATATACGGCCAGTGGCGCGCGGTCGAGGCGTGGTGGAAGGTGGAAGGAGTATGGCGGGATATTAGTGTAATGGGTTAGGTTGTATACAGG
>NW_011948423.1:1433076-1493350 GCF_000503995.2 Ceratosolen solmsi marchali
TGGGGGGGGGGGGGGGGGGGGGGGGGGGGAGACACGGCGGCTTCGACTCGTAGGTCATATCGATCGCATCACGAGGATCTTCGCTTTGAGTTTGCGTCGTTGCGAGAGCCGCGAGAGATCCTTCGCGGGAGATTCAACGCTTCGCTTCATTCATTTTTATTCCTAGCGCGCTGATCAAAAATTCCTCACTAACGTTTATTAGCTTATCAAATGCCCCCGGATGTGAGCTACTTGCGACGCTCGGGATTTCCCGAAAAAATGTGACCTATCTTGACAAAGATAATACAAGGTCGTTATAATTACGGCAACTCGTAACTGCATGTCTAACTTATTCAAAATTTCTACTCCTACATTTGCATGGGCACGTAATTTTTTAATACGTAATTGTTGATAAGATTTTTCGTTTTAATTGCGAGCACAGTATATAACATATTATAACCAAGATTTGTGCGATTTAGTAAATCGTACTTCAGGTTGAAAGGTCACAATCTTGTTGGGAAAGCGAAAATATAAATTCGATTGATCTTGTTGTTAATTTACAATTATATCGGTTCTTTTCATTACTATGACTATACAAGTACATTTCAACTTTTCTTTTACATAAGATATGTTTCACGTTATGATTGATCATTATTCTTGATTGAAAAATATTTAACCACTTGCATTGATTAGGCATATAAAAATACTCGTGTCCATTACGTAAAATAATCTTACCATCTACTAAAGAAATATTATGTAAATAAAAGTAGATCGTATATTAATTACAAAGTTACGTACGAATGCTCGTGTATACACATTAGCGTATATGATTATGATTATGACTGGTTTTATTTAATAATTTTTCTTCTTTTTTTTCTTATTTTTTTCTGGTTTTTGTTTTTGTTTTTATTTGTTTTTGTTTTTATTTAATTTCTCATACCCTCGACATCGTAAATAAGCAAAAAATCAAAAGTCTTTCATGAAATAGGATGAATTTTAATATTTAATCATCGATCAACATCATACATCATCTTAGCTTTTACGACAATCGTCTTGGCAGTCGAACGTTGATATCGTTGACAAAATAAATTGTGAATTGTGCTTTCCTCCTTAGAAAAACAGTTACGGCATTTATGAGCTGCATAGAATTTTAATATTTATGTACTCGAGTGTCGAGGCTGATTGGACATCAGAATAGACATCGAAGCCGAGATATGATAGATATCGTATTAATCGTCCAACCAATAATCGAACGGCATTATTTATTTCACAATTTATTCAAAAAAGTGCCTATGTCAAGGCTCGTTCGCGACGTAGCCTTCAAGGCGCTTTCAATTTTCTCTTCCCGTTACAATCCAAATCGCTGCTCTTTGTGTCGCTATTCCACATCAACCACCACACAGAGCCTTTGCATAATCCAGAATACGGGAGGCCCGAGCGCCCAATAAGCTAATTCCCACTTTCCGACCATCAGATGCGCAAGCAGTCCCATGAAGCTGTCCTAGAATCGACGGTCGAGATGGGCCTGTCGCGAAAGTCCGCGCTGAACGACCGCTACTTCGAGAAGGAAAAGCAGCGCAGCCGTAGCCTCGACAACCTCCTGCAGGCTGAGATCAGCGGGGAGGACATTGGCGTGGGCGGCGTGAGCCCTTCAGCGGTGAGCAAACTCGCGGATCTCGGACTGTCCTCGTCCAAGCTGAACGAGCGCTATCACAGCCTCGAGAGGATCGGCGAGGTGCCGAGTGGCGGTAGCGCCGAGTACATGACGAGGTCCGAGGTGCAAGTCGTACCCGAGCGCAAATACAGCAGGATGACCAGGAGCTCCGAGCCTAATATACTCGAAGAGGAGGACCTTACGCTCGACTTTGAGTATCCGGATATACAGTCGGTCAGCCAGACCGGGAGGTCCGAGGACGACAAGAGTAGCTACATAAGATCGCAGACAAGATTCATCAAGTCCCAGTACCCAGGTAAATTGGGCTTTCCATGACTTTCAAACTCAAATGCTTCGTCCTTATATTTAATTAGAGCGTCACCTTTTATTCATGGTTTTTTAATATTGTCTCTGGCAAATGATTAACGATGAAATTTCATTCCAAATTGAACTAACATTGTCTAATGATGATTTATTAAAAGACTTAATTGTGATATTAAACTCGAAATGCAACGTAGCTTGATTGTGCTATTGTTTTGAGAATTTTACAGCGTCAATTTCTAAATTGGCCGGATAACTTAAATACAGGAGCTTATAGTCTCCACAAACTCCATTATATAATTAATTTCTAAATTAATTTTTAACGTCAAATTTAATTATATCGGTCATACATATAGTGACAAATTTATTTCACGCTCGAGAATTTCATAAAAGTGCCATTCGATGTAAATAATTTCTTTGCATAATTATTTCTCATGCTTGTTTGTCTCTTTCAACGGCACGAAAAAATGAAAGAAAGAACGAAAGAAAGGAAGAAGGAAAGAATGAAAGTAGCTTACAAAGAGATATTTTTTTTTAAATACCAGGCAAACGAGCCCTGCCTGGAAGTCAATCGAGCCGAGCTTACATTGAGAAGAGCGAGTATGGCGTGAAATCGTCGGCGATGTCGGACACAAGCGAGGCGCCATCCTTAGCGTCCCATGTGCGCCGGGTCCGGGTGCCGAGTCAAGCATCCGACGTCGATCAATTCTTGGACGAGCTTTTCATGCCCGTTCTCGACGGTAATTTAGATGAATTATCCGATGCCAGGAGTCTCGCTGCCAGCATCAAGGGAATGAGAAACGCTGATAAGAATCTGGCTCGGAACACACAAGATTTCATCAACTCACTTATACATGGTATATAACCACTTTAACTCTTAGCCTTAATAAAGGATTTTTTTCTATTCTTCCCCTTCCTCTCTCTCTCTCTCTCTCTCTCTCTCTCTCTCCACCATTTCTTTTTATTCTCGTTTATCTTCGTCTTTACCGTAACAAATCTATAATTAAAGTACAGTATTGATACTGCACTCGTAAATTCGCCTATGCATACAGTACGAAACTACTCACTTGCCTATTATATTTAGCTCTCTTATAAGCAATAGTATAAATCATCAGAGATTAGGAAGCACGATAGCACAATTCTGTAATTAATTACAGAAGAATAAAAAACAAAAAAAAACTACTTTTCTAGTGTAGTGCTGAAAATTAATAAAAATTTCCTTCTGAAATATTGAATTTTGAGATTAAGTTAAGCTGCCTTATAGTTTTCAAAAGTTCATTAACTCATTTTATCATTAATAATTCCATATTTTTATAACTATTTTATGATCTCGTGTCTACGCTGTATTATCAACATACGCATTTATTGACGTGTGTTTGCATTCCATAAAAATCTATTTACAATTATTTCGTTCACGATCGTCGTGAGATTTAATCGACAAATTCTTACGTTTTAGACACGCCAAGAACTTCTACAAATTCAGTTACGGCAGAGGAGCTGTCGAAGAAGATCAAAGGCGGTGGAAATATGGATATACCTAATCAGAACGGCGGCTTCAATTACAGCCCCATGATGTCATCGTCGATGATGATGCCGATTTTCGGCCCGACGCAACAAGTGCCAGCGCCACAGAGTCCGACTATCAATATGGGTCCGGGATTCGTCCCGGTACCGATATTCAACATGCAAGGTCCCACCATCCCGCAATATCCCAACTCACCACCCAGTCAAAACAATGACATGGCCGCCTACCAGCAGAATCTTCAGAGGGCTTTCTTGCAGAGCGCTATGGCTCAAAACATACAGATACAACAGCAATTGCTCGCTCAGAATCAAGCTCTTCAGCAACTCCTGGTTCAAAGTCCTAATTCTAATCAGCCGGTTAGTTTACTTGGCTTTTCTTCGATTGTCTTTTTAACTTGTATTTCTCAGCCCGGCTGTTCTTGTATTATCTAACAATCCATAAAATTCTATGATGAAACGACCATATAAACGTTAAAGAAAATGTAGTGATCGAATCGACGGGTGGCGGAGTGGGGTGGGGGGTGGGGTTGGGGGGGGTGGGGGGAGGATAGATTTAGACTGTTGTTACGTTTAAGAATTATCGAACGACCAAAATAACTCGAAGTTATTTTATCGCAGGCATCGTTCCAAGAAGATGGCGATATGCAGTCATCATCGGCAACGAATGGACGGCAAGACACAGTGACGGTAAAAGCTCAGGTTCACCGCTCCCAGAGTCCGCCGAAAAAGTGTTTGGATCCGTCTCGCAAGTCCGGCATCGACTTTGGCGCCAGGAAAATCAGCACCGATAGAAAAATTGCCAACTCGGTGGACGTAAAACGAAGTAGTGCTAATAAAGGCAACGTTCAGAATAATTTCACAAATGTATTGAGCGAGCTCAAAAATAGAAAAAGTAGCGTCGAAGGGCCAGCGAACGTCAATAGTAAAGGAGTACCTCCTCCGCCGCCGATGCCGCCACCACTTGAATCTCACGATCCATCAGAATCGCGACCCTTTATCGATCCTTACGGAAGAGCAAAGACCGTTCGCATCGGCAAATGGAGGTGAGATGATTTATTTATACTTATGAAATGAACGCGCATGATGATAAAAAAGAAATTAAACTAATTGTATTTTATGGCAATTTTAAAAAATAGTGTCATAAAATATAATTAAGAAAGGAGAAATTTTGTGCCTACGCTTGCGATTTTTGCGTAATCCAAGGTGTAATAATGCTAAAAAAAAAAAAAAAAAAAAAAAAAAAATTTTACGCATTAATTTCATCATTAAAGGTAGCTTAACGTGTAATTGTGGCAATAAAGTACGATTAAATCAGCACTAAAAGGCTAAGAAGTAAAAACATCATTAAAGGTAGCTTAACGTGTAATTGTGGCAATAAAGTACGATTAAATCAGCACTAAAAGGCTAAGAAGTAAAAAGGATATGTTATGTGGCACTTCGTACATTCCACTTTATTGCATTGTTATGTAAACGTGCGGTCGTGTAGCTCAACACTTTAATTCATTACTTTTGTAATCAATTCCTCTTATTCTAGTTCCTTAATTAGCCTTTAAGGAAATACAATTTTTATGACAAATCGATGTAATTATCGCAGATGGCCACCTCCGAGTGACTCCAATGAGATTCAAGGCCAAGACAGCTTCATTGAATTCAAAATGCGACAACAACACCAGTTACGTAAAATTACTCCTCAGTATCAAGAGTATCAGCATGGAGATAACGAGCCAATGACTGAAGGTGGTGTCGAATGGGAAGAATTTGAAATCGAGAACATCGTTAACAGTGACGACAGAACTATGGTTGTGCACTCATCAGCGGCAGCCGTACGCAATGAAAATGGCTACAAAGAAGAAAGTGAGAAGAAAAAGAAAAAGAAGTCAGTAGTCATTATCTTAATTTAATTTAAGGAGGCCGTAATGCTTTTACTCATATGAAATTGTAAATGAAAGATAAAACTGCCAGGGTAAAATTAATAATGTTTGTATTATTTTTTTCTTTCGTCAAATTATGCTGCACATATGCGCAATGCATACATATTCAAAAGATGACAAATTAGATTGTGTGTTGCAACCAAATTTGAATGATTAGCCATTACAAATAAATTGCAACGAAGCACTGACTTTGACGTTTCTAATAACTCATATGCTACATAGTAAAATTTCGCAATTCGCAATTCGCAATCCCCTGCCATATACATTTACGCACATTTAAATGGAAATAATAATTTGTTAAATAACGAGCATTACAACCTCCTTAAGGATACGGCCATTGTCGCTTTATTGGGCTTTACAAAAACTTTTCAGATCTGGATTTGAAATTGGCGCACAAAGGCCTTCGCCAGGTAGTATCGGGAAGCTCAAACTAAGTTCGGAGATGAGGCAGAGACTCGAGAAAGTAACGGCCAATCACAGCGTTCGGTCGACCAAAACAACTGAGAAACCGGCTTTATTGCGTGACGATGGCAAAGTGAAGCGCCTTGAAGATAATAGGAAACTTCTTCTGGAACAGCAATTAGGTAAATTATTGCAAATATTCTGATTCACGGCGCAAATGCACTTGAAACATAAAGCTATATTAGTTGCGAGAATTGTGACGTGAATGTTTATGAATGCACGATGAATTATATCTAATTTTTAAATATCTTGTTTGCCCGAGTACTTCCTGTAAGTAGATAAATGTTTCGGTGCTTAAATTATCTTTTTTTTTATTACATATTACTCAAAAAGAATTTATGTGATTCATAAATGCATTATAAACACATTTGTATAGAATCGAAAAATTTAATTTAATTTTTAAGTAAAAAGTAGAAGTTTAAAATTTCTGAAAATTTAAATGATAATACCCAATATGATAAACTCATCAAATCTCTGAATTATGTAATGCACATACAAATTAATTGTCTAAAGTAATCAAATGTATGGATGGTCGCATCGATTCTTCTTCCGATACTTATTTCTCAAATCCATTAATGCATAACTCATCGTTCGAATTCTTTCTCACGAGCAAACAACAAGATTCGCGTCAATGATTCAGTCTCCGTATATATACATATATATATGTGTGTGTGTGCGTGCGTGCGTGCGCGCGCGCGCGCGTGTGTGTGTGTGTATTGAATGCACACATGTCTAAAATGAAGAAAGCATTAAGTTCTCGGGTGTAAGTACGTACGTGTCTCAGTAACGTATAGGCCTATTGTGCAAATGCGGTCGTATCGTATGCACATAAGCGAAGAATCGCTTTGTATAACTTCCTTTCACCTCGGTTGCACGCACAGGAGGAAGGTGGGATGATTACGCCTCGACGGCCGACGACACGCAAAGCGTCACGTCCAAAGGCACCACGGACATGATGACGCAGGCCCAAGTTGTGAAGACTCAGATCGAAAGGATGGAGCGGCCTGTGCCACCACCGCCACCCATTACGCCCCCGCAGCCACCCAGTCCACGGGGCGGTAGTGCCTTCAACAACAGGTAAGGATTTAAGGACGGCCTTTATATTCGGTGAATTATTCATCGGGCGAAAGTGGCCGGGAGAACTGGGCCGCGACGAGATTAGCGGCCTCGCGACTTCATCCTGCGCCGGCGCTTGTAAAATCTCTCGCCGTGCAATCTCAGCTGATGATAAAGACTCATTGTTTACATTTTCTATTAATAAATCATGTTCAAAAGTGACTTTGTTGGAAATTCACTCGGTTACGCCTTTACCCCCCCCCCCTTAATCGACGGAACGAGATCAATTTTCATAATAAGCGGGTGGAGCAACACCGATCGATAGATAATACTCTGTATAATCGGTAGACGGATAATAGCGTTCTTGCGTTAATCTCGCACATCCCCTTGCGCTACAATTGCAATGGTGGATGGGATTTTTTAAATTAAGGGTTGGGGGAGGACAAGGATTTGAAAAATCAGCTTAGAACGAAAAAGCAAAATTTGATCGTCACGGTTAATTGGAAATTTTAACTTCAAAACTGATAGCTCGTAGTTGTAATAATAATAATAATAATAATAATAATAATAATAATAATAATAATAATAATAATAATAATAATAATAATAACAATAATAATAATAATAACAATAATAAGAACAATAATGATGATAACAAAGAGTGCATTGTACATGACAGACAGAATATCACAAAAGTGCATGGAGGATATAAAACGTGATAAGAGGTGTAATACAAATTTTCGTAAATAAATGAAAACTCATCCTCTCGTCTCCCCTTCAACAGTCAGACCGGGGTCGCTCAACCCCGTTCACCGCCAGCACCGATCGAGCCTAAGGGTCAACGCGACGTGTTCCGCGCCTCTCCGGACTCGGATGCCTTCGACCAATTCATCAAGAGTCAGCGCGAGATATTCATGCAAAGTCGCGACATGTTCTCGTCCCAGCATCAGCAACAACAACAGCAGCAGCAGCAGCACCAGCAGCACGAGTACAGAAGCGACTACCACGATAAGTCTCGTATCCAGGACTCGTTGAGTACCAAGGACTACTACGGGAAAGATATGGGAGACCTTGGCTCCTCCGCCACGAGGGACCGTAACTCGGACTTTGACTCACGCAGGGACCTCAGCTCCGACATATTCTCCGACACAAAGTACGCGAGAGACGTCTTCGACAGTTCGAATGCCAAAAGGGATCCTTTCGGCATGGCGCGGGATGTCTCGCCAAAATCGAGAGACAGCTTCGGGATGCCCTCGTCCAGGGACATTGGCGTAGTGGCCAACACGCGCGACTCATTTGCCGTGGCCAGGCAAAGTTTCAAGAAGCTCGACGGCGATGCCGATCGCCGATCCAGCGTTGCATCGACACTGGTGAGCTCGCAAATCCAAGCTTTTATCACCTTGCAAATCTCGAACGCCTACCTCGTCGGCTAAACAAAAGCACCACTAGTCTTTCGTTAGTAATAGGCACTCACTTGGCATATTACATTAAGCGAGCAGTGCCTACCTTAAATGGTGTTGCTTGTTAAATTATTTTTCCAAATCTTATCAAAGTAAACAAACTTTATTATACGTTACTCTAAATTGCTCTAATGAGACGATAAACATCATTCGCTTTCATCTCTAAATAGACTGACGACTTGCCTCAATGTCGTCGATCTAAAATCATTTTTAAATGTTTAGCTTAAGTTGCGTCCTAATTCGAAAATCGGCCACTTTTCATCTCGATCTCTGCTTAAGGGCACACAGCGTACGGATAAAATGGAACGAATCGAGATCGAGGAATGGCCAGAATTCCTGAAACCGGTTCTGCCACCAGCCGAGAAGCCGGAAATTGAAAAGGTCCAGGAGATCGTCGATACGAAACTCTATCCACAAACATCGAGCACCCACTTCACGTACAATCGCGTCACCTGGACTCTACGCGTCAAGAAGGAGGTGTTTGCACCCAACGAGAATCTGACCACTCCATTAGCGTTGCATCTAGTGTTCTGCCAAGTGGCGTACGATGTCCTCGCCACCTCCAATATAAGAATATCCAAGGAGGACAGACAAAACATGCTGAAGTTGCTTGATAATTATGGGATTACCCTGGACAATCTGCAAAGTACACAACACAAGATCACAATCAAGAAAAACGTTGTCGACATGGCCAAACAGTGGCCACTTTATTTCGCCAGAATATTCCCCGTTTCGGTCAGTAGCTTTATTTATTATTCTTATATATCTTTAGTCTTTCCTTCCGTTGCATTTACAAGGACAATACGCGAGCTACGTAACTAATCCTTCTTTATTGCTACTGCCAGTTACTACTGCCTTGACTACTTTATTGCTTCTTTTGAAAATTTTTATACGAAAACATTGATTTGATGCTACAATGTATAAACATTCGGCACGTCATTCAATAGGGTTGGAAAATATTCTTAAATTCGTATTTCGTGAGATTGCATTTCGGATAACAGATTTACTTGCATTGATGCTCATGCACGCAACTTTCTAATTCGAATCGAATCGAACAATCCTTGCATTTCTCAAGTATTTTTTAAAATATTCTTTCAATAGACGATACTATCTTTTAAAATAAGATACTATTAATATTTTTCCTTGTCCTTTCCCTCTTGCGAATATAAAGTTAACGAATTATTGACGAAAATCTCGTTTCTCGCCGCTTTTATAAAGAAAAAACTCAATCAAGTATAAAGAACCTAGCGACAGCTGTTGAAACATTGATTTTTTCATTTCATTAATAACATTTCGCATTCCCCTGTACTTCGATTGCATATAAATCCTATGTCCTCGTTAAATAATATAAAACTTTAGATCGGGCCCCAACATCCGGACGTCCAACATGTCGCGGTATCCCACCACGGATTGAGATTAATCAAGAGAAGCAACAGCGGTGACCTTATCATCCTCGAGACTCTACCTCTTGAAGAGATTATCTCGGTCAGCAGTCAAAGGGCAGGAGTTTGCACCCTTCAAGTAGCGTCAGGCGTTCGGCTTCCTTTGCACACCACCAGGGCCGCACAACTCTCAGAAATGATTGGGAAATACATTCGCATGGTAAGTGTTAAATGATTATACTAATTGATTAATCATGAAAATAAAACCAGCGTTGATGAATTGATTTATGTACTTTATGTAGGAAAAAACTCTTTCCAATGCATATTTACCAATTACTTACTAATTTCTTGGATTAAAATCTTATGAATTACATCATTGATTTTTTTTTGTCCACATATTGAATAAAATTTATAATGACATTTTTTTGAACATGAAATAATAATTGCACATAAGAAAATTGTTCACAATTATTATGCACAAACTCCACATTATGATGAATATTCATTTTTCTACATATTATCTATATATTATAATGCTTGAGAAAAAAATTATGTAACTTTCAACGGGTGAGCTAACGTTAAGAATTAAAATATACAATTATCTATGTAATGGATAAAGGATAATAACTTGTCCTTGTGTCTCTCTTAAAAAAGTTGTAGAAAAGTTAATGCAATTTTATCGTAAAATTTAATATCGGTGTTATTAAAATATTTTGATAATAATATCAAGCGCAAAAAATTATCGAATGTTAATACTCAACGTATACATATTTATAATTAAATAATTTTGTATCCAATTAATATCCTGCGTTGTAAACTCTTTACGTAGGCAAAATCTATTTTGAGCTAAAATGAATAGTTTTGAAAGGAATGTATCGCATCATTAGATCAACGACTTTAACGAAAGATTGATAAATATTTTTAAATTTAAATTTAATATTAAACTGAATAATCTGGTTATTATTTTAATGAAGAGTTATTTATTCGATGCCATTGCGTTTTAATGATACTTAATATTAATAATACGCGAAGATTTCAATATTAAAATAAATTTTCAAATAATTTGCTTTGATTCATTAAATTTTAAACTTTCAATTTATTACAACATCTTGTAAGTATGTAATTTAATATTAAAAGGAAAAGAACTTTGTAGTAAAAACGTATTTTTTAATGCATATTCCTTATGATTTAACGAGACGATAGTGTATTCATTTGATTTTCAAAATACTAATTAATTTTATGTAAATTCAGATGGACTAAGTTATAATTATTTTATTACTAAGATTCATGTTACAATAAATTTGAATAATCACTCTCTCGAATACATAATTCTAATGCAGTGAATTACAAATGATTTATTTAATGATAAATGATAAAATGTCTTCTCTTAAAGATCTAACTGATATTATTGCAAATGATGATATGTTGTATAGGATTAAATTATAGTAAAAGACGAATTTTTCTTTATCTATAAAGTTTTTATTACAAAAATAAAATTTATAATATAATTTGTTCTTTTTTAGCTTTTGTTCATTTAATGATAAGCATTAATTTATAAATCATAGACTCACGCGAATATAGAAATTGCTATCTCGTAAACATTATTTAAAATTTTTTCGTTTTAATTAAACCTCTTATATAATTTTGATGCCTTTAACACTATCAACATTATATTAAAATATCAACAAATTTGTAGTGCTTTAATCATTCGTAGAACGACAATGTTCTTTTAATAAATTGCTCCTCTAAAAATAGTACCGAGAATTATTTTTCACATTGCCGCACCAATATCGTTTTTACCAAAAATAAAAAAAAAAAAAAATTCAACCTCTATAAGGCGAACAATAATAATTAGGCTGTAACATTATTATTCCACGAAAAACGACATCCGAAGGTAGCCAGCTAATTAGTTTTGACACGATGGAACAAGAAAGGCAATGTTCCGTGAAATTTCAAGAATAAAGAACACTGCTTAAGGGTAAACGCGCTCGTACGTCGTATCATTAAGTATGAAATTCACAAAAAACTTCTACGCCATACAGAGAATCAAAGAATCGGAATATCACAATGACATGCAACTGGAGGAACCGGTGCTTCTTCAATTGAAAAATTAGATGCTTCTACAGCGATATTCGATGCGATTAGCGATGGGCGCGGCGCGGACCCCACCCTTACCTCCCCTTATCTCTACCACCTCACCCCACTCCACTACCTCACCATCTCCCTAGCCCACCCGTCCTGCCGCACTTGGCCTGGCTAGCCAAACGAGTGTGAATTCAGAGACATTCCATGGGAGGGCCTAAGCGCGTCGATGAGCTTACGTCATCATTTCTACTTAGCATAATGCGGACCAATCGCTTTTGCATAATTCTGGCTGCCCATTGTAGCGGTCGCGTAATAATATTTCAAGTCACGGTCCACACTTTGTACGTACCTCTCGTGCTCGCGACGTAATTACAACAATATTGAATATCGCGCGATATTTCGCTTGCGATTGTTTCGCAGGTAAATCAATGGAAGCGTTCAAATTGCCTCTCTACGACCTCGTACGATGTTTTTTCCTTCTACCTGCGACCGGGTTATATCTCATTATTATATCAATTATTGTGGTCTGCGACTGCACTATACTAGAATACCGGTAAAAGGAAGTAAATGACTACGACCTAAATCATAATTGAGTTTGTATTTCATTGGTATTTCCTTTAGATCCTGGACTACCACTCTCTCTCTCTCTCTCTCTCTCTCTCTCTCTCTCTCTCTCCGAATGTCAATTTTGCATGCTTTTTCTACGGTCGATTTACACTCGAAAATTTTTTAATCATCCGGGATCATGTCGATTAGCAGATAGATAGATAGATAGATAGAAAGAGAGAGAGAGAGAGAGAGAGAGAGAGAAGAGAGAAGAGAGAGAGAGAGAGAAGAGAATTTGTATAGAGAGATGGAGAGTCGCGTCGAGAGTCGTGACTTAATTCGTCTCCCGACTTGGCGCATATCATCGTCCGGTAATTGAAAATCGCGCCGCTTCGAGAATTTTCCGTCGTCCCTCATTCTCCTCGCTATTTTGCACTTATGACGTCGACTGCAAAGAGGACTCAGCGCATCTCGAACAGGTTTCAGCCACGTCCGGGGCCGGTTCGAGCAGCCCCGAGTAAAAAGCCTTCCCGCCTTTAAGACCGTAAGATTACCGGTGCGCGGACGCTTCGCGGTCAGAGGCGGGATTTCGCACGAGCTTAGGCTTCGTACGGCTTATCTATTATGGGCCTTGAGTCGCGCGGGTGGCGGGTGGAGTCGGGGGAGAAGTGAAAAAAAAATGAGGGCTAGTCGAGTGGCGAAGGAGTAGCGGCGAGCGAGCACGGGAAGTAGGAAGAGGCGCGCGCCGCGTAAAAAGTGGATAGGATGTCAATTATGAGATTCCTGGGGAATGGAATTCAGGGACTCCTATTTTTGTCTTTCGGAGCATGTAAAACTCCATGACTGTTTAAAGAGTTTATTTGCTTTATTCGCCCCCAAGATTCAATGGGATGCACCGACATACCAACGATCCGCTAATCTCTCTCTCTCTCTCTCTCTCTCTCTCTCTCCCTCTTCACTTTTTCGAATGCCGCCGATTTTCAAAAGTGCGTCTGATTAAAGGCCGTGATGCCATGGTTAGCTGTAATAAAGGAAAAATGGACGTTGAAACGAGGAAGCAGCGATAGAAATTCAATGTTAAATAACATCCGTGATATGGCCGTATGTATCTTCGTAGCATCAATGGCTTACGTTTCTCCTATATCGTATGTCGGCTGCAAAAGTCTTCTCTAGTTCCAATAATTATTAAAAAAAAAAAAAAAAAAAAAAAAAAAAAAAATCTATTAAAAGACTTGGCTAAGCATCGGTATGGAATCTCGCCAACCACCACGTGCACGGGAACTTTTCCAATAACGGGATGACGTATGACGGGCCTGTCCCACCTCGCTTTCCGTGATCCCTTCTCCAAACAACCCATCTCCATAAAGGGGCACGAAAGTCTCGAAAACGTCAAGCCCAGCGATAGCCAATGGACCACTCATTTACCACTAGATTGGGAGGTATGAATAATGGGCGAGCGAGCGTAAGACAGACCATTGCCGCCTTCGTCATCCGACTTTTGCAACGCGTGGCAACGCGAGGAGCGAGGAAAGGCCCGAGGGATGCAACGAGTGCCGCTCGGGCAAAGGCGGCAGCACATATGAGCACCGACTGGAAAGAGAATTCACGCTAGGCGTTACCCTATCCTCCTCTCGTTACGGGGCGTCACGCTGCCGCGGGTCCATCGACCGGAGTCGATTGCACTTGCCGCCGAGCGTAATATCCGCATCGGCTGACCGCCACTCGCTCCCTTTGGCCCTTCGACCGCCGTCACCGTCAACCACCCCCTCCGCTCCCGGCATCCCACGCCCGCTCCAACCAGCCCACCCGCCCACCGTATCCAACCTTACGCCCCTCGAGCCATGGCCGTGCAAAATTAGCGACGAGCTCGTTTTATTAGAGCGCCGATTCTTAGGGATCAGTCGTCCTCGGTTCGGATCTTTCCTAAGCTCTCGCTGGTGAGTTCGACGTACTCCTAAGTTCTCATAATCATAACTGACATACATCAAAGTCATTATAATAATTACGAGTATAAAGTCGTAAATCTGGCATTTTTAACATTTTTCTTTATCTATGCCGCTTGTTGTATCTCTCTCGTGTGCTTATAACCGACTCGTTCCGTTATAACATTGGCTTATTTGTTACGACAATACTACTTTTACATTTTGCAAGACAATAATTTCCCGACTTAACGAATTGAAAATTATTGCGTGTCTCACCTACTTTACTCAGTCGATGTCTAATTACATATACCCATACGTATATAAATGTATACATGGTATGCTTGCACGCGTGCGCCTGTGTTCCTAAAAACTTATATCGTATGTAAGAATAAAAAAAAATAAAAAAAAAATAGAAGACGAAGAAGAAGAATGAAAAGATGAAAAAAATCTTGATTAACGTTTATACGGCAGGCACAGCAGGTACGGCAGCTTCGAGCTTAGTAAACTCGTGTTAAATGACTTGAAGTCTAGTTTATAAGAATGAAATTGACGACACGTGCGTACGTCTCGTTATGTGTCTTGGGCTCAAAAATGTAGAATTTTCGGCCGTTAAGCTAGACGATGTATTTTTTTTTTTTTTTTTGCGAGCCATTCAGATCTCGACTCGACTCTTGCGACGTCGACACGCGGCAATTATTGCAAATCGATAACCTTGCCCTTTGCACGTATTATCGAACCATCTGGAAAAGACACTTTACAATGAGGAAGCCGAGCAATAAGCCATAAAAGCGCTCGACGCATCGGGTGTCCGAGTACATGGCTCTTGCGCCTCTGATTAATAATTGAAATTCCAGCTTGGATGCGCGCTTACACGTACAATTGCCCATCAGATGAGAGAGAGAGAGAGAGAGAGAGAGAGAGAGAGAGAAAGAGAGAGAGCGCACAAGGGTGATGGATTGAGTATCGATGAGCAGGATAAGGCGAAGTGTTCGAATCCATCGCGCGCGGCGACTCCTTCGCATTGACGGGCAAAAAACGAGGCGCTCGAATTTCTCGTCACGCCGTACGAACGCCGCAAAAACTCCCTTGCCGAGAGAATCTAGTAGAGTAATCCGGAGTAAAAGCGCGGAAGTAAGGGAGAGAGAGAGAGAGAGAGAGAGAGAGAGAGATAGAATAACGATTTGGGCTGACGGTATGAGAGACCCTTCCAGGGGAGTCGTACTCCGATAGTGCAGCGGACCGAGGGCGCCAGGGTGTTGAGACAGTGGGATGGGGTGAGGTGGGGATGGGATCGAACCGCGCTTCCGGGCGCAGATAATGCTCGAGCTGAGTTACAATTAAATTCATTACTAGCGCGGCAAGTTAATTGGAGAGACGCGCGCTCGTGTACCGCGGCACTACGTCGACTCGTTCGGGTGGCTTCGCATTGCGTTCTGCCTCGCCTTCTTGCCCCGGCTATACGCGATTTATTTATTTATTTCCTTTGCAATATGAGCAACTAATGATCGAATGACGAGCTTAGAGTTTGTACCCGCGGCACACTCGCTGCATACGTATATTTCAATTGCGGCAATGTAATGACAGCCTCGCGCAGAATTTGAAAGCTTTTTTTAGTAGTCCGTGTGACAAGCGAGTTAACGATCCCGGGATAATATCTTCATTTTAAAGATTCGACGAGTTATGTAATTGTGCTACGTTTTTCTCGGATTTTTTCTTTATTAATCTCTCTCTCTCTCTCTCGCTCTCTTTGCTCTCTGAAATTTATTGTTTTAACAGCGCTTGAAAAGCAGGCTGGCTGCCGTTAAATTTTATTGATTTAATGGCTTACCTCGCTTTTAGCTTATTTTCAAACGCTAAATGTTAGCATTATGTTGCAAATTTTTCCAGGAAAATTTGAGAGGACGACTAAATCAAGGTAGGAATTTAAATTTAAATCCGACTTGAAAGACGCAATCAATGCCATTTACAGAATAGAGTCATTGGCTCCTGTATCAAATGAGCCATTTCCAATGACAGTCAATTTTTATTCAATATTGCATTTTTATAGCATAGAATATGAAATGAGTAAAAAAAACGGTACCCAACAACACTCAAAGAAATTTATTGGAACGTAAATATTTCACCAATGATATTAAATAAGCCATTGTTTATTCGAATTTATTATTTTTATTATCCATTAGGCGTATGATGAAAATACCGCAGAAAAGTTATAGTTTTTTAAATTTAAATTAATTTTCTAAATTTAACGTTTATAAATAAATTATTCGCTTATTGACTTATGCATAATATATGCTATTAAATACAATACGCATTGTAACGATATTCGCAATGCATGGAAAAATAGGGAAAAATACATTCTTTGGAAGTTTCGTTTTTCTCTATGTAAAAGTTGTATAAAAATTTCATTTTCATTTACTCTTTTGACAATCAAATGACAAGGATTGAGAACAAACTCTCACGACATGATGGCTTATTTTACGTTGGTATTCTTCTGCAATATTGATAATATTCTCACGCACTACTTATGCACAATCATAATATTAAAATAACAATGGACATTTTAAAAACCAAGTAAAAATAATGAAAATTTCTACCTTATTATTTCGCAACCTTTAAAAAAATATTTTTAACTAATTTTCTTATTGCAAAAGTGACAATTTCTTTTTTCTCCATATTTATCCTTTTTTTTTGTCATTTGATCTCGATACAAATTACCCTTGATATTGATAAACATTAGCTAAACAATAAGGAGCATGATGTACCGATGTACGAGAAATTCGGAATATGAATATGAATTAAATATGGGCACAGATTTTCATCCAATTTACAAAAAATTCGCGATACGACAATCTCTTATCCACGAAAAGTAATTGTAGCCTCTTAATAGTAATATTACGAGACATAAAGTTAATCGTACATACTTGTCGATGCTCGAGCGGATCCAACTCACGCGCGTTCGCGTGCAACGCGGTCGTGGAGAGACGAATGGATCCGATTGATGCAGAAGAAACAAAATCGTTGCACTAGACATGTAAATATGCCCAGCCGACCGATAATAAAGATAACGTCCGAGCTGGAGGGAAGAATCAGTCATAAGTTATGGTGCCGACCCCGCTGGCCTTGATCGCGCGCGCCCGACTATAATTACGACTTACTGACTTGTACCGCTAGAATGTTTTCTTACTGCAAAACTACAGTTTGCCGGAGATTCGAAAAAGGAAGAAGAAAAAATCGAGAGAGAGAGCCGAGATCTGGCTACGTCAAAGTCCATGAATATATAGAGGACTTGATTGCTGCTACATTGCGTCATAGGTGTTGCGTTAAAATTGACGCGATTTTTATCGAAGCTGTAAAGATTATTCTCCGAATTCTTCTTACGCGGAGATAAAAAAAATGAGTCTTAACCAAATGCATTGTGATTAACAGTCCTAAGAAATAATCTATATTATTCTGATAAAACGATTATCCTCGTTAACTATCCTACAGACCTATAGTTTTATCTTCTCTTTAAAGTTGCGTGAACTTCTTTTATAAGCTAAGAAGCGGCTAGTTTTGTTGGGATTCTGAGAAAAACAATCTGAGATTGATGAAACTTTTACGAGATATTTATTACTAGTAACCTCACACGTGAAATTTCTTCGTCTGACATTTGATCTAAGAAATACGTGAAACTTTGTTTCCGATCTCAGATAGAATCTTATTTCGAGTCAAATTGAAATTCCGAGTCCATTTCATAAATATATGGAGGATATGGGTTTGTTTGTTTGTTTGTGTGCCCGTGCCTGTGTGTGTCCGTGTGCTTGTGGATTCGCGTGATCGTGTGTTTCTATTAAATCGTGGCACTGATGTACGCGAAATGCCGAGATTTTGAATTCATATATAAGAAGTATAATTATTCCTAAGCGTTAATGGACTGTACTAAATAAATTTTTTAAGTAGACCATAAGTAATTAAAATTAAAATTAAAATGCATATATTATTTATATAAAAATAAATTTATTATAAAACCAATTGGTGACTGAGAATGTTTTTTTTACATTTTGGTACGTCAAGAACTGCTTTTAGTCGTCGATCGTTTCTGTGCGAAAGTTCAACTTTCGCATTAATGTCGACTGACATTTCAAGACCATAAGAAACGGTTGAAAATGTGTATTCTGACGTCGAAGAAGCCAGTATATGAACTTTATACGGTAAAAAATAAAGTATTTTACGACTGCCTGATGTTTTTGTATTACTTTGGCGCTATTAGATAAGGAAATTCTAAAACATACACGTATTTCAAGCTAATTAAAAATTGCAGGAAATCGGTATGCAAAGCGTTAACGTGATTTTTTAAATAGTGGTGACAATTTTAGTGGTACATTACAGTCGCAGTCCGAAGAGTTAAAAGTAGCACTCGTGCATATCAGGATATTGTCAAATGGATAAGGCAATATATAATAGAGAATTTTATTATTTAATAATGCATCGCATTTCACTACTTTGTTGACTTAAATGCCATCTTTCTTGCAGTATTTTTAAATTATCCTTGAAATTTAGAAATCATTTTAAATATAGGAATAAATTAACTACCTCGTATCATTAATTTGACGATGATTTTTTTTTATATCCACTGATAAATGAATAAGAAATTCATTTTAATAGTTGTCCGATAACGCATTCGATCAAACGAAACAAGATATTTCCTTAATAAGATATTCATAAAGGTGCACAGTAGGGGAGTTTAAAATCTATATTCAAGGTGAAATTATCAATAAAATATCTATTTCTGGCTCTTTTGAATTATTTCTTTCTCGTTATATAGTTGAATACTTTGGAAGAAACAAAACATCTGCTTACGCACTCTATTAATCCGGAGATCGTCATTATTATTCTCTCATTGAGAAAGCAATTTATTTAAGTCACACTCATATATACGTTTCTCTCTCTCCATCTTCTGTGTATGTATGAATTATCTAGTACGAAATTTTTTGGGAATGGCTAGTGCCACGTATCACACAAAACACATGGAATCTTCGAATGGATTCACTCTGATAATGAAGAATTCTTGAATTAATATATTATTGTATTTACGAAATAGCATGTTATCGACGGGAATCGTCGCACCGTCACTAATTAATCAATTCTTTTATATTATCTTAAGATTAAGTTTAAAATGAAATTGAAATTCTGGTATTTAAAGCGGCGCAGCATCCTATATATCCACCTGCATTTTAATAGAAACGATAATAAATGGAAAATGCAGTTTTGTTTATGATATCTAATGGAAGTGGAAAGAATTCTCTTGCTTATTGATTTAAAAATAAAAGTCAAGCGATTGAAAAATCGTCTAAGAAAAGCCGACTAGACAAAGCGTGGAGGAGGAAACAAAAAAATCAGGGGGGATAATCTCCGCAACATCATGTAGCACAATTAAATAATTAAAAGCCCGTAAAATAAAACCAAATCGGCCTTCGGTAGTTATTAGAAAGCGAAAAAAATCGTTTAATAAAAGAGATCCACAAAAGGCTTAGCAGAAGAATGACGTGCCAGCAAGTGCATGCTCGAGTACAACATCGTGCGTACGTATACATATGAGAGCTGCGAGACCGTAACGGAAAATTCTCCTCCTTCTGCTCCTCCTCCTCCTCATCCTTACATCGAAATCGGCTTTAAAAGCCGTGTCGGATCATCTGCGTGCGCGCGTGCGCGCTCCCGTGTCTGTGTGTTGCGTGTGTTGAAACTCGACGAAGATTTGTACTACCTCACAGAGGACTTTCGATCCTTTTCATTCAAGGTGGATGTTTCTTTGCTACTCCTCCCCCCTCCCTTCATGCTGCACAAGTGTCACATTTTTCCCTTCTTCTTACTCTTTCTCATTTTTTTTGCTTCAGTGAAACGATCTTATTACGTCCCCTCTCTCTTTCTCGCTTTCTCGCTTGTATGCATTGTTTATTGTACGCCAAGTCGTTTTTTTATCTTCGAATTGTTCATTTTACGTAGTGTAGTGTGAATGTGCTCGAGAGGTGAAACAACTCATTCCACTCGATGATTTATATTTTATTAGTAAAGGCAATAGTGAGGGTATATGAACTCACAATGGCGTTATATGAAAAAATAACGACAGACCGTTCAATTAAATTTACAACAATACAAATAACAATAATAGTACCTACGTTGTTTTCCATATATTTTATAAGGTAGAAGATAATTGATGGGGGAATATTTGAAAGTTTTTCAATTATTGACGTGAAAGTAAGGATGGAAACGTGTATACCCGAGCTTCCGGAATCAAGTTGTGTGTAAAAGCAATGAAATCAAAATGTTAATTATCGTAAATTACATTGAATCATATAATTTGATAGACAAGTAATTACATTATTTACGAGGATAAGTAACTTTTCAAGTACCAACGTAATTACACGTAGGAGATCAATTTTTATTGATGTTAAAGTAAGTGATTTAATAAGCAACGGATTTATTGTATGCAATAGTGAATGTCACGTCTAATCGAGTACAGAAGGTAACGAACAATTTCACACTCGTCAGGCTTTTCAGACAACTAGGCAGCATTTGCCTTGCAATGAAATAACCGAAAATTAATATTATACGTTGGCAAATCACACAGGACATCCCTACCCGTCGAATTCATGATTGAAGATCTCGCTCGATCGAACGAAGCGACCTCTCGGGACAAACAACCACCAATTCAATCTGGCAAACATCGCAAGTTTCGTCTTGCCTGATAGGACGCAGGCGACGATCGTTGGGCCAGAATCCTCGTGAGCTAAACGAGGAGTGGGGGAGGGGGATAAGATAGAGGCAGAAGCGTTGTAACGCGTTTCGTACTTGGCCCCGTACGTGATCGCGAAAATTTCCGCCTCGTCTCGTATGGGCGGTCGGCCGCTGGAAAATCGGTCTCGCTATCGAGTTCAAGCAACTCGCGTTAACGCTCCTCTCCACGCCTAATACGCTGCTGAGGTCGACGGTGAGACGCGAAGTGGGGAGACCGGAAGCCGTTAGAATTGCTAATGACTCGAGCGCCGACAAGTGCTGCCTATCTGCTTTTAGCCTGGCATCTGGCCCAAATTCACCTGCACGACTACTCGCGCCTCCTTCCCCAGCTCATTCGCCAGGAAGAAATTTTTATAACGAGGCACGCGGGCAGATCCGGCGCAACGCTCTCGAAACATATTTTTTCTCTAACGTATTTAACATTTTCAACCGGCGTGGCCTCCGATTGATCTACGAAACTTAAACCATAGAGCGTATTTCAGTCCTTTTCAAATTGTCCTCTTTTGGAATACGTGACCGCGCGACGAGTGCGCATTATCGGTGTCAACAAGAACCACCCGGAGGCAAGAGAAAATCGATGTTCCACGGCTTTAATTTTGAAGGAGCCGCGAGAGTGCGCCAACAGCTTCCACGCAAGGAAAAAGTTCCATTGACAATATTAAAGGTGAACGGGAAGTTTTTATTTTGTTAGCTAGGCGCCATTTAGAAGGACGTGGTTTGTAGTCGAAATTAGGTTGCATTTTCAATAGCTTTTGAAGGAAAGCCATTGCTACCGTGAAAAGCCACGATGGAAGTCACGATAATACTGTCTCGGCATGCTAAAACAACAGAGATCGGTATTGGCTAATGGCGCGCAGGTGAAAGATGAACCATCATCATCGGAGTAGAAAAGCTGTGAAGAGATAACTGTGGGATTTTGTACGCTCTCTAAATTCCAACAAGTGAAAAGTCACCAGTTTGCCCCGAGGACTTAATTTCATATTTAAGGAATAATAATGCTTGTATTAAAAATATGTATTGCATAAAAGGAGCGATAGATCAGGAAAATAAAGAAATTTAAAAGCCTGTAAAATTTAGCCACGTGTTCTGCGTTTACACGTATATCGTATTACAGCTGCGGAAAAAAATGTTCCGTAACTTTAGAATACAAGGCGTATATTATTTTCTGCTGAACTATTCTAAAAATAATGCTAATTTATCTATTTCTAATTCCTTTTACGTTTAATTTCGAGAAATTATGGTAAAATTATGCATGTAGGACAAATTTATGATTTTATAAATACGTGTACAATGATATTTTTCAAGGTTAATTGGGGTTAAAATAAAATCATTTCAATAACTTGAAAGGTAACAGTTAAAACATGAATATGCTAATATTCGAATATGAGTCAGTAAATTAGCTTTTGGAATTATTGTATCTAACCACATGTCGCTTGAAAAAATTTACGAATATTCTTGCTATTTTTGAAAAAATCCTATCATTGTTGTTGGTTATAAATTATATTAGGAATGTTATTAAAAAGGTGTAAGTATGGGGCTCGGGAATTTTAATACTTTTGCATAATGATATGACTATAAAAATCACATATGGAACAAGTAATTCTATATAATTCCGTTATAATCATTTTAAGGACGAGCGCGCGTTTGTGTGATGTGTTATATATTCCGGTGATATTTATTTCAATTTGTGTGCAGAACCATTCACAATATTGATATGGTTAAACGAACGAAACGACCACAAGGAAACAGAATATAATAAAATCCTGGTTGAAAATCTTCAATAATTACTTGTTTTCTATTGAATTCTCAAACGGATAGCTTTCAAATAATCAAATCATAAATTAGCTGAATAATGTTGAATGATTGGGCATGTGTACGGTCCAATCTTATACACCAACGAATGGAAGGAAGACAGAGGAGGTTACAAATTTCTCCGTCTCTAAGTCATCTAATGAAATCAAAATGTCTCTGCATAGATCCCTCCCCCCTCCACCCGGCCATAAACGGCCGCTTATATTATATAAGATTCGAACTGCATGCAGTTTACCTGTAACTAAATACTAAAAACTTGCTCGTGCAAACGCAGCTTTGCATGTGCGCGTGCAAAGCCAATCATTCTACATCAAATCGAATGGTTCAAAACTCTATGTCGCCTAGACTAATTAAGATATGCCAGCAAAAGAATCTTACACATTTCTCAAACGATGCTTATTTATTTCTTTAGGAGTGGAAAACGTTATTTGTACGTATGAGTCTAATTTGCTTAAGAAAGATGCACTCTGAAAAGGTGAAAGGATAAAATATCTTTCGTCCTTCGCTACCTCAGTCACCCATTAAATAGAGGCTTTATTTATTTCTGCAAACTGCCTACCGTAACCATACACAGACGTAGCTGCGGGCGAAATCTCTCTAGCTCAAATAAATTAGGCAAATGCCAAGCACAACGACTTAGCAAAAAATCCTCCCATCAATTAACAAAATAGTAAAAGTAATCTCGCGCTCCTTAATGTGCGTAACCTTTCGATTCGACGTAAACCAGCCTACGCGAGGCGCAGCGACGCGACGATTCCGCGCGTACGGCGCTTTTTCCCAATCCGACTAAAGAAAGTAACTCCCGGCCCCCGCACACCGCGCATACGAGGAATTGAACTGTACAGAGAATCGAAATAGGCGATCCTGAACATTCCGTCAAAGTCCCGGCGTGCGTGTCGGTTAGAAAAAAATTGACTAACCGCTCGTCATGTCTGTGCGCGCGATCGCTTGAGCTGTTCAGCGAGAGTTTTTCCGTTGCGTGATGTAGCATAAATATATATATATATATATATATATTTGCAGTATCGATCGATACTTCAATGCTGCACACCTAGTCGACTTTTTGCCCAGGGAGTCTGGTAAAAAGTACGAGCTTTTCTCGCGAGGCATAAAGACGCATATATAGTCAGCGAGATTTCCAATTTGGATATGAGAAACGAAATTGCACTGAAGTTCTGTGATCTTTGGACGATGACGTTAATGGAGAGTTTGATTTATTCGCCTTTGACTCGAGTCCTTTTCTAGCGTTCCTCGATTTTCCTCTATTCCTGTATTTTTGTGGCAATGTACCATCGAAAGAGAATCATAATGCAAGGAGCAATTTTAGTTTCAGCGACATTAGCTATGCGAATTAAATTGTTGTTGCTTAATCACTTATTTCGTATGAAATTAGAACTCTAAAACACTACTTTCAAGGCCCATATGACTGACACGTTGTTTTACAAAATTAGGTAATGTAATGTAAGAATTTCCATTGCATAATCCATAAAAATTCTGGATTAAAATAAATGAGGTTAGATTGTTTTTAAATGCGAATCGAATAAATCGTTCAACAGTTTCCGTCACTTTCAAGTCGCAAAGTAGATTTCTCCAAATTACGCAGCCGAACGGCAATTATTGTAAACTCTACTATCAATGTTGCTTGAAAGAAAGAAAAAAACGAGGCGAATCTCGCACGTGTTGAAAAATTACGAGAAAAATGCTAATTAGTGCTCGCAAAAAAGAGTTTCCGCTTTAATGAAATGTCCCTTCTCCGACCGAAATCCTCGGCTACGTCATCGAAATAAGTATCGAAAGATTTCCTCCGTGTCGAACAGCTTTCCGCGAGTGAGCGTAAAAACTTTTACTGCGCGTGCACCTTCTGCTTTCTAGGCGATTCCATATAAAAACCAAAAATACAAAAAAAAAAAAATAATAACAAAGTAAAAACAATCGCCAGTAAAGTAAAACCAGAAAACCATCGATCGTTACTGTACATGCACGAGCATATTCTATTCACATCCGCGTACGAGCGATGACGACGACGACGACGAGAACGACGAGGATGGCAACGACAACGATGACGACGACGACGGCGACGACGAGGATAACAACGACAACGACGACGACGATGAGGACGACGACGAGTCGAGCCGATGGCTAAGTGGATACCTACGATGTGACCACCCCGATCCCCATGTAAGGCTGCGACCACTTCGTACCCCGGAAATCTCCCTGGCTTTTCGATCTATCGCCATAACGACAACATAGACGATCTCGAAAGCGCTCGCGCAAATAAACGGAGAAAAAAGCGGCAGTATTGACAAACAACGCGGTGGCGAAGGGGAGCCGAGCTGCGAGAAAGTTTAATAAACAGCGTATAAGTCGCAAGGAAATTCTAGCTAATGCCTGTGGAATTTTCCACAAGTGGTTTGTGCCCCGGTGTGTTTGCAAGACGCACACGTGAACGGATTTAACGGTGGAACGACGTAATTTCCTTATATTTGAGCGAGCCTTTCTTCCAGTGAGTCGAGATTTCTACTGGCGCCTTTTTCTCTCTCCCTCCCTCTCGTCCCGCTACGATGCATTTATACGGGATCGCGTTTTGCTGGTTTTTTCCATCGACGCGACGCACGTTTGCACATACGCGCGATGTCGTTGATGAATGCAATAAAAGTGCGAGGCATTCGTTTTCGAACTTAGCCCCATAGGTTCGCCCTCTTTCACGATTTGCCTTAAAGGTACAAGAGCCTGACCAACCCGAGCGATTTGTACGCTGTAAGGAGCAAATTACGGTAACTTACAGAAACTCTGAATTTCTCTTAAATCCAAATTAATGTTCGATAAATAATAAATTAATTCATTACCGAGTTTCATAAAATTAACGTACGAATGATTACCGTTATATATTATTAGCGATAATTAGCGATACTGCTTATTAGCGCTGTGAAAGATTAAATTACTTTCATAATAGATTTAGAATGAAGAATTATTCAATATGAATGAAGCAATATATTAAGTGTTACAAGAAGGTAAGATATTTGCATATATTGACAGTAGGTGCACGAAACTTTGGAATTCTAAGCAAACGGAATTTAACCTTAATTGTACAGAACTTTCTTTAATTAACATTTTTATACTGTCAAACGCAATTAAAATATCCGCACTTACTGTACAAACGTATTTACCGCGGAATTATTACTTTATTCATAAAATCATTTTCAATCTTGCTTCGCGATCTAAGAAAACAGAAAACTGAGACAGTTTTTAAATTCATTCTTCTACTGGCCAAAATACAAACTATTTTTAAAACTTTAATTTATTGAAATTAATTTATTGACTCGTTTTTTTTTTAACGTTGTATATGCCATACAAAATGTTCCTTGTTGATAAATTTTAATCGTTTTATTCATACTTTTAATCGCTAAGCCTGATATTTCCTACCTAGATAACTGTGATATCGTTTTTATGCATTATAATAAAATGTATTTTCATAGCAAATTTATAATTGCAATTTCATAGCAATTCTAAGTGATTATTATCATTAGGCTGCACACCTAATGAATCTGTGCTACTTTTTTTTTTCTTTTCTTTCTTTTCTTTTTTTTTTTTATAAAAATAAAAACATTCTTCTCTAAGGTGTGTGTTTTATTTGCTATATTAATTTATTAAATAAATGGATCGATATGATGATGGATGTAAAGTGATGGAGATCACAACAAGTGAATAAATTTTAATTCACACGACTCAGCTTATCATACGCTTAAAAAAAATTTCTTTTGCTTAAAAGATACATTATTGCTTTGAATTCATCAAGACTAATTATTAAAACTTTCTAAATTAAAATGAAATTTTTTAAACGGCTATCTAAAACTCCAATTAGTTAAGAGAATAAATGTAGGTTTATATTTTATTATTTTAACATAATTACATTTTAATAGAGATACTGCGTAGAGATATTGTTTGATATTCTCTTACAGATATATTGGAATATTCTAGTTTCAAAATCAAAATCTGAAGTACTTCTATTACAGAAATAATGAAATTTAGTTCACCATAATACTTAAAGAATGCTTGAATCTTTTTACTAATCTTACATAATGTTTTGGCTATTTTTTTTTTAATTTTATTCCATTTTTATAATCACTTATCTTTATTATTTGGTTACAAGAGAAAAATAATTTAATTAAAAAATTGTATAAATTATGAACTTCTAGACTTTTATTGAATCATTTACTGTTATCGCCTTAAATAGCTGCACAGCTATTCCAATTACGTGTGCCTTAAGACGGTAATTTAAAAGATAATAAAAAAGTCGCTCCATACATAATAATGAAAAAGAATAAAAGATAAAAACAAATGAAAAAGAAAAAGATATTTATACTTCATATTTATATGTTTACAATGAGGCATTGTAGTTTATTAGCCCGACAACCTACCTTACGCTGCATTTCGATTTTACGAATTTACAATAAATTGAAATGTACACCCAACAATTGCACGGCATTCGCTATTCGACCAAGTACGCACCGAATAAATGTAAATCGACTTAAATTCGATTCCAAACCAATGCAAATGGTTTCTCTCAAAACCATAATTCGATAATTATAACGAGAATACATAAACGCCCCTTGCTTCATTCGATGCATCCGCATAACAGATAATGGAGTGACTAAAAGTACAAAGCATCCAGCAGCTACTTTACCAAGAGAATTTACAAGGCCCAAACACACAAAACTTCCCTTCGCATTTGTTGCAATACAATAACGAAGTACAATAGTAGCCACGTCCACCCGACGAACATCTCGGTCATTCGCAGGCAGCTAATAATGCATTCATCGGTGCATCGTCCCAATCCCATAACCGAGGACATTACGTGTACTGGCCGATGCTCGCGTGCGACTGGACGAGCAAGGGAAGCCAGCACCAACGGCGTATCTCCCAAAAGTGCCATCGAAACCGTCATCCGCGAGAAAGCAACACGACCGCGACACGACTAAGGAAGCCTAAAAGCGTCGTAAGCGAAGCCACACTGAGCCGATCGTCACTTAGCTTATCGTAATTTTCGTCGACGCGAAGCCACGGACGCCTACGCGCTCACTCGGACCTCGGATTCCTGTTGCCCGAAACACAGCAGAGGCACTGTCCCCGATGCACCTGCGAAAGCGACGAAGAGGAACGGAAGCGAACGATTACAGTTGGCCTGGGAGCGAAAAGAAACGGCCTCGAGGGATGTCGAGGGTCGCGGCGGGCGGGACGTGGCAGGGGAGAAGGTGGCTAAGGGGACGACGATGGGAGGGATGGGACGGGAGCCCAAAAAAGTGAGTCGAGCCGGGGTATAGCGGCAGGTCCCCTCTTGGCTCTGGCTCGCTCTTGCTTTCTCTCCTTGTCTTACCACGGGCCCGCTCCTCTTCGTATTTACAAACGCCTCCTCTTTGTGTTGTTATTACGTGCGCCGAGTGCCGTATTTTATCTTTTACTTTTGTGCGGGTTTTAATGTGCTTGAATTACAAACGCTTGAAAGTATGACGCGGCCCGGGAAGTAGGATTATCGAAGGGAAGAGAAAAGGCGAATGTAATAATAGTCCTTGCCTTTGTTGGAGAAACAATGCCAACAACGCCAAATCAACGATTATCCATATTATCGTGCATAAATGACATGACTCACTTCTTACCAGCTGCATTGATAAATTTTCTTAGTGCGCCGTTTGAAATTGCGGGTTTGCCGCAATTAAATTGGTGCCGATGCGCGCACTCGGCCTCGTCACACCCTTTGCGCCTTTTATGAAAATTTGATTAAAAAAAAACCCGAGCGAGCAACGACGAATTTTACATGTCCTTCCGCAAAAAGGAGAAATTCCAATCGCTACTCGTTCTCCACCGCTAAAGCGCCTCTCCCCCGCATGTACACCTAGCTAGCAGAGGCGCATTCTTTTACTGGGCAACGCCTATTTTCGTCCTTACTACCTGTCGACGAGAGCAAGAGATGGGGCCCGTGAGCGGCGGCGATGACGAGGATGGGCGGCGGGGTGGGGCGGGGCGGGGCGAGGCGGCGTGAGAGCCGTCGTTGGCAGAGGAGAGAAGAGAAGGTAGAGTCGCGTGAAGAATCCCGTGGATCCCTCGCTCGGCCTCGTCGTTGCGTTGTCTCTGTTTTGGCCGTGGGGCCGGGTGGATGGGAAGAAAGACCGGAAAATCGTCGAGGCTCTCGCAAGGTGGGCCCCGAGCTGCAAGGCCCCCGACGTACAGGTACCATCGATATGTCCGATTTAACGATCTCAGGCCAGGATGAAAGGAAAAGTACCGTGGGCTTTCGGGGAATGTGTGTATCGGCGGTCTTTAACGTCCGGGAAATCGGTTCCTACGATCATTGAAAGACTCGACCGGCGGAATGGACGCGGCGCGAAGGGCCCCCAAGACGGTCGCCGTACCGACGATTTCTATTTCGTCGTAGTTGGGTATCGACCGGTAAAAGTAAGAGCTGAAATACGCAGATAAATGAATCTGCGCGCCACCGCGTCGTGGATTTCTCTTTCGAGGGGCGGTGGGGAGACGCCGAGGAGAGTATCGCGAAGATTAATTAGCCCCAATTAAAGGCAAACTACAATTGACGAGCAAAAAAGTGTGGAGCGTATTGACAGTTGCGAAATTAGACGCAGCTAATGAGTCGGCGAGGCGAGGTGCACCGACTTAGGACCATAAGCAATGATATGCGATTGGAGAGTATGCGACAGATGACTTTTCGCGTCTGGTTAATCGTGGGCGGTACGGGTGGCGAAACGTCAAACCTCGACATTCCAATAAACTGCTTATTATCATTTTGAATTAAAGACGATAATCGCTATATCGTTGATACGGTATAATGGATAGGAAAAGGCCAATGGAGCAAAGTATTTTACAAAAAAGAACAAAAAACAGAAAAACAAAATAGAGGAATATTTATAAATGGCCGAGCGTCCGTGTTCGCCGAAAGATGGACTTTCATTTCGCCAATAGAAGGAAGCGTGTAAAAATTAATTGAAGTATCGGCTGGTGATTGAGAGGAACGTGAAGGGAAACGAGGTAAACAAGGAAGGAAAAAGGAGAAACAGTGGCGGCCGAACACAACGAAAGAAAAAGAGCAAACGAAGCTTCTGTGCGCAGATAAAAACGGACAAGCGATGTGCAAGTATTTACCAGCCGGAAGCACAGAGGTATAGATTCCGCAGGCCGATGTGCATTCTTTGAAGAGGAGCGAGGAAGGGAAGCGAAAAGAAGTGAGAACTCGAGTCGAGGTGACGACTGGGCCTGCCTGTACGCGCAGATTCTAAGTGCGCCATTACTTCCGGTTTCCCTTTTCCGGCACCACGTGGTTTCTAATGCCCTCGTCCTGTGCGTCGACGCCGCTCGAGTGATTTTTCGCGCGCCCTGTAAATTATATGCCGAGGACGCGACTTTATATACAATGCCGGGGCAAATTTACCGACGGTCTCTCTCTCTCTCTCTCTCTCTCTCTCTCTCACTCACTCTCTCACTCACTCTCTCACTCACTCACTCACTCAGTCACTCGCTACTCTCTCGTGCGTTGCGTGACCGGATTCTTTACATTTGTTATATGAATAGAAATTCAATTTTTTCCTTTATTTCTCGAGTTCGTTATAACGGCGAGTATCTATATAAGCTTGATTGTGATTCAATGTAAAGAACGTCAGATTGTAAGGAAATTCCGGAAAATGTACAAATTTATTATGCGGAGCGAAGGATTGTTTCCTTTGAGCTGGTCAGTTCTGTGAATAAAGTATGCGTGCAGCTTAGTAAGCTTAAATTTGCATTTACTTTTGATTGAAACATGCAGGAAACATTGTATCTCCTTTTTAATTGTGAAGTATCGTAAGTGGCTAATAAGAAGAAACTCCACCAGTACGATAATTGCATTTTTCTTTTTTTTTTTTTCAGCATTATAAATTAGCGTAAAATGTGCCTATAGTAAAATTACCATTGAAAATCAATTATCCTGATTATCCATAAATATTTAATGGATTAAACAGAGTCAGATATTTCATTTCTTTTAATATTATAATAAACATAAGCAATAGACATAAGCTTAAGGGTAATTTAATTTGATTACATTGATATTGGATTAAATAATACGTGGTTTTGACCATCGAAGTGTATAATTATTAAATATCGTATAATTAGTATAATAAATAATCAAAATAATTAATTGAAATCAAGTATAAGATTAATTAATTAATTTATCGTAATTAGTATTCGTCTGTATAGCTATCTCATGTCAACATAATGCCCAAAATATAAAAATTAAATCAATTAGTTCCAACGTTTAATTACACAAATGACTTGTATTTTTTAGTACCCCATAAGTTACGCTTAGCCCAATAATAGAAGAAATTCATCATTTTTAACAAATCAAGATCGCATCAGTTGCATCGAGTTTATATGTACTGAGCGGCAAATTTATTCCATTTAATTTATCAGGGATACAGCCTGAGCGTTTGAAGGAAAAACATTCTTCTAACACAATGAAACAAACCCGACAAATGCGCACACGATTATTCGCAATGTTAAGAGAAATTCATTTCAATTTCAAGTAGCAGTCGAACATCGCCGAGAAAGAGCACTAACGTTGTTGTTGGCTGATTTAAAAGTGCTGCCGTTAATCTCGTTTCACAAGCTCCCTTAAATCCTGTCCCGTAATTCGTATGTTCATTAAAGCCGTAGATCCATAACGAAAATTATTAGAGCGCTTAGTGGAAATCGGGACGCTAACACGTATCCGATTGCAAGGCACACGTGATTTTCCACACTGAAATTTTAGAATTACCATGCGAGCGCACTCGAGTAATTGCCAACTGTCTCCGCGAAAGGTCAGTCGAGCAGTAATTTGTCCCTCCCTTTTCTCCCGGGGCGTGGAATTTTCGTGCGCGTTACACTTTCGTCGAAGAGAGGAAAAAGAAGGCCGACGATTCTCGTCCTGCTGCGTATCCATATAATGGCGCCCGTGAATTCTGTCGCGCCGTCCTAACTTATCTCGCGCGAGCAATTACCGCCATCCCGGCCTCGTCTCGTAAATCGATTGGGCCAGTCGTCATATTGGCTTAAGCGAAGGCGTGAATGACTCGTTTCTCGATTCTCCCCGCTCGTCGCGGCTTCCGATTCTGCCCACGGCAATGCGCACTTTCAGTTAATTTTGCACCACCGACAGCCGTGTTTCATCAATGATTTGCGATTTTTCATAATAAAGCAGTGGATTTACTTGTAGATTGTTTAAGAAACGCTAAAACTATTACACGCTACGTTATTATCGGGTTAATCTCTTAAGAGACATTTCCAACTGCTATAGTATGTGGCCACTTTAATATATGCATACTATTATAGGTATCACCTACTTACGTATAAGTCATTTAGTTCAAGACTCGATAGAAATGAGTAATTAGTTCATTGCGAGCGACATTTTAAGTCGAAGCATCTGATGAAATCATTTATCCATTGGTGAGTCAAAAAATCTCCTGGTCATCCACTCTTCTGACGTAACCAAGTTTTTCATCGCGAAGTACTTCATTCCTGACGTCTCTATTAATAGAATTGGTAATGGTATTTTTACACCACTATTGCATCGAAGGATGTGTAATATTAAAAATAAATAGTATTGAGAAAAATTAAATTCTTTCGATTAACACTCGATCAATTAGGCACAATTAACGAACGTAGACTCACGTACGAAAGCTAACAATTAACTTCACTTACAAATGTAATTAGGAATGAAAATTGTGTGTCGTGAACTTTGATTTTTACGCATGAATTGAAGAATTTTTTTTGACAAAAGTATGATATAAGTATGATATACATTATTTTTATTAATATTTGATAGAAGAAAAAAAAATTCAAATTTTTATTCTTTAAAGTCTTACAAAGTTCTTGAAAAAAACTATGAATAATTGTATTAACAATTCAGAATTAACAGCTACAAATTAGTTAAATGTTTAATATAATTACGAAAATTTTTTATCTTATAAATTATTAAAAAATATAAATACAAATTATAACGATATTATTAAGTGAATTATTTTAGTTCGGTATATTCTGAAAATCATAATTATGTTAATGTAATTGCCTATTACATTAATACTGCGATTTATTATTCTGGATTAAAATTAAGATCTATACGTGATATTGTGAAGTAACTAATTTACGCATCACTTACCATGCATCCATTTTTTTTTCTTGTAAAAGTATAATACCGCTAATCATAATTCTTAATAAGACTTTAGACTTCGTTTGTGTATAATAATTTCGCCGATATAAGTTTCCCTCGACGAACGGAGTTTCTTTAAACTTTAGATTCATGGATTCGTGGATGAGCAGAATAAATAGCTATGAAGACCAATTATGAATATGATTTTTTTCATCCGACTGAATTATATTCTTTTCTCTACTAAATACTGTAGCAACAATAAAGCGTTATTAGCTCGTCGATAAAATACGGTGAAAAGCTCTTGCATTAACAAAATTATTTACATCGACACCAGCAAATATTTACCTTGTAGTACACAAATTTGCAATACAATCGTACATGTTACTGCGTATTAATTTTAATTATTATATTTTGCATTGGTTTATCACAAAGGAATAATTAACTGACGTAATATTCATTGCCTGAACACACTAACTAATGCGAATAGACGCTGAATACAAGTTTTCATTTCGATTTGTTATAACTGAGGTGAAAATTAGCCTTTAATAAATGCGAATTAACGCGTTTCCCTTCAACCCGAATAAGTAAAAATCTGTTTTAACAGTATGCGAGTCAAATATGGACGTAAGCTCTGTTGTCTTCGCGACTAGGATAAATTATGACTCTCGCGTCAAATTCCGAGATAATTATTCTCTGCAATATTATCCGAGACCTCTTTTTTGCCATAAGAATTAAATCCTTGCATCCTGAGAACGTAAGGTTAAAGTGCAAAAGGACGCGGTGCCACGTGCGTTCTTAGCCGACAACAAACACCTCCGCACAAAAAGCCTCGGAATCCCGAATGAAACGGACGTTTCATCCACTTATTTGCACACTACCATTGTAATCCTAAATTCCTCCCAACAATCCCTTATTATTATTATTATTATTATTATTATTATTATTATTATTATTATTATTATTTATTATTATTATCGAGTAACAGAAAGAGCGTAGGTCCGCAGAAAACGAGAGCCAATGGGACAAAGTGAGTGACTCTTACGAGACGATTCATGTCCATAAAATGCAAATTCCGCGAGCACGACCCAGATTAAATGCACACACATGCACGTTGTGGCACACGTGAATGAGCGACGGGGGAAGTGGAAGACTTACGTTCTCCATACGGTGAGTGCAGCGGTAGTAGCTACCAAAGCCTTTGGAGTCGCGCGCCTTCTCGGCTACCCGAGTCCCCCTCATCCTCCCTATTTCTTTCTCTCACTCGCATCCCTCCCCCTCTTTACCTCTCTTTCCCGTTCCCCCTCTTCACCTATTCCTCCGACCGATCGCTCCTTCCTTCTCTCTCGCGCTCTCTCTTCTACTCTATAAAATCGCTCTATCTCTCTGTCTCTCTCTCTCTCTCTCTCTCTCTCTGTCTCTCTCTCTGTCTCTCTCTCTCTCTCACCTTAGCTAACGTCGGGGGGAAGGAACGCGGCAGTGAGCGCGCGCATTTTCAGTTGCCCGAGCGTCGCCACGGCGAGCCGACGCGAGTCGACGTTTTTCGGATTACTTAAACTTAACCGACAACCTATTCTCGCGCGTGTGCTCTATGTGTTCGACCTATTATTTGCTTCGCTTATGTGCTTTGGTTTTTGAGTTCGTGATGCAGTATCATCGATCGTTCTCCTAATTATTGAATATTCATCCGTTAGGCAGGTTTGCATTGTGACGATCTCTGTGGAAATTATTTGATGCTTTGTAAATACAAATGGACGCTGCATACATTTGTTATTTAATTTAGTTGAACATTTACTTTGTTCGAGCTTACGTCTGACAAGAGACTCGAGCCTATTGATTACCTTTACTATTGACGTTTAAAACCGCTAAGGACTGGTTCTAATGGATTGATTCGACATTTTAATTAGCATTCATGGTTCATTTGATCAAGTAGACTAGGAATTGTAGGAGTAATATTTAACAAGCTACTTCAATGTCTCAGGGATAAAGTAATTCGCTACATTTTTATTTAAAAATCTTTAATTCTATTGTTTTTAAACTTAAATAATAATTATTTTGCTAAGGAGTTAGTTAATCGTGTGTCGAATTGGGTAGTTATGAAATGGGATTTTATGATATACAGCCGATCCTGAATTTATGACAGGACTATTATATAGTACTTCTCGACAGTTTCTTGAGAATTCCATATGTACTCCATATATATAATCCATATCCCTTAAAACTAACGTCTAGTTAATAAAATACCTATGCCAGGCATAGTATAATAACAAACTATGACGTATTAAATTTAGATTATCAGTCAATTTATTTTTATTTGAAAAACTTTTAATGCCAGGAAAGTATTTTAGGGAGACGATGTTCAGAAAATGGTAGAAATCAGAATGCCATCAATAACGAGGGAAGAATATTTTATTACCAGTATTTAAATAATTACTTTGCTCGAGGGTAGGTAGGCACTTTTGGGTTAATTGTTGCCTTGAGAAACAATTGACATTACTCGGGTACGCAATAACGGTTGTATACAACAGTCGAAGAGACATAATCAAACTTTGGTACGCAATAGTTTTAACTTATAAGGAATTAGTATACATACGGGAAAGATATCTTGAAAATGAAGCTTATTGAAATTATTTATGCATTGCAATTTCAATAAAATACTTTTGCAGCCGCATTATTTTCGTATGTATTATCATTATATATTAATGACCTATTCACGAAGACGGTTTTATAATAATGAAAGTTGTATAAACTAATAATGGAATGGGTAATTAAGATAGACGAGCTCTTGTGGTATCGTGATTTTACAAAATAACTATGAAATAAACATTGCGTGTCCATATGTCAAAATTGTCATTGCATAGAGGAAGATAAATCGTATTTTCAAAGTATGCTTGACTGGTTAAAATTTTGTTGAAATTATTTTGTAAGAGTGAAAGGTACCGAGTCGTAGAATAATAACTAAAAGATCTACTGGGAGTAAAATAATTCTCGATTTATAAGCGCTTATACGATACGTACAGAGTGCAAGTGAAATAACCATTTGATTTGCTTTTCCACCACTCGTATTATGAAAATAACGCAACTGCGTATTTAAGTATCGTGCAGAGTACATTTAACAGTAATCTGTGAAAATCGAATATCTTCGATTGACGCAGTCATGAAGCGTAACGGCCAATTAAATTTCGAGGATACTCGAGTTGGACGGAATAAAAGAGATTGTTGTATAAGTTAATATAAATTAATACTAATTTCGTTTGGTTAGACATGAGCAAATGCTTATATTATTGAGTCAGACGCGCTGCATTTTTCATTGACCTATAATTTGTTCGAGACGTAGCCAAATTAATAATTATATTCTCATTTATTTTTCATAATCACTCGCGATTAAACTCTTCTGCAGTAAACAGTCGAATAATTGCAAAAGCTTATATTCTAATCGCTCGAAATGTAATTATTATAAAAACACGTCTGCTCATGGACAGGCTAAAAGAAAGCCAAGGACACGCAATAATTTACAATCGGCTCGAGCAACGGGAGAAAATCTCTAGGCTTTAGCCTATCGAATGGAGCTTCGTCTTCCTTTGGCGCTTCGGTGGCGACTTCCTCGACATTTCGAGCACGCGATCGACGGTGAAAGGAGTCGATATAAGCAACAGTGAACAACGCAAATTCCACATGTCGAATCTTTAAATTGTCAAACGTCTTTATTCCACGCATTCGTCCGCCTCCGTTCGCCAAACTCAATACTTTGACGATAGAGCGAGATAGGATCATAGATTCGCCTAGGTATTGGGAAAGATAGATAGATAGATAGATAGATAGATAGATAGATAGATAGATAGATGTAGATAGATAGATAGAGAGAGAGAGAGAGAGAGAGAGAGAGAGAGAGAGAGACGAAGGAAGAATTACATTATATTATGTCCACGCATTTTATTAACTACCGGAGCTCTAAGTGCAAAACACACTTGGAAATATCGCGTGTCTCTCGGTTATTTGCTCTTTATGCCTAGATCGTACTGATCCACGGATAGTGAGAGGATTCATGCAATGCCGACCGTTATTATGGCGCGCACGAGGATCGCGAAATCCTGTCGAAAGGAGATAAGACACGTAAAGTGGCAGTGACGCAATTTCTTGGATGGAGCATCTGTCGATGGCCCGACTCGATCGCGTACGCGCTTGGAACTCATTCTATTCGCGAAAGCCAGAAATTCCAGTGTTTCGCGAAACTGATTCGATGATCGTCACAATTTAGCGCCATTTTCGTATCAAAGGAGACGAAATATTCTGAGCTCCGCCGAAGTAACAATTTATTTTACGGCGCTAAGTTTACGATAGTGTTTTCGTGACATTCTACCATAATTAGCAGTCACGTTTATTTTGAACATTTCACTGCAATTACCGTAAAATCTATCTATTTCTATGTATGCACATGTATACACATGCATATGTACATATGCGCCGATTAAGTCGACCATACCATACAGTCACATGTTTTATATATTTAATTTTTTTTCTTCAATATTAATAGAAATGTTAAGAAAACCTTTAACGCTACAATTTATCTTGAAAATTTATTCGTCGAGCGATGAACGATTGTGGCTAATTAAAGTTTTTAACGCAAATAACAAAATGTGTGCTAATCGCGTACAAATGTATGCTCAACGAATTTGCGAATCCTATCGCACAAATACGCATAAGTAACAGTCTTACGCTATTTAAATGATAATGTAAAAGCTAAACGACAACTTATTATTATTAATTTTCGCGGGCAAATTTTTTTTGTTTTTTTTCTTAACTTCTACCGTGCGTTACAATGTCATAAAGCGATTACAATGTATGACATGGCGATTTTAACTTTTTACGAGACTATTCATTTGTACAACATTTATATTCATTGAATGCGTTCGCACGAATGCAAAATAAAGTCTTGCTTCAGCCTCTTTCTCTCGCATTTGCGTTCGCACATCCGCTTATCGTTCCACATCTTTCATGCAACCAAAAACGAACGAGACGAAAATTCAACTCGGCTAAAAAATAAAGCACGACCATTCGCTCGAATTCGCAATCAATTATTGTTTTCGGCACGATTTCATCTCTACACGCAGGACCATTTTCGTCGGCACTCGACAATCACGCGCCTCCGAAAGCCCCATGAATCACGGCAAACCGTTTCGTTAGTTCTGCCCGCGCCAGCGACGAACTTACTTTCGCATTCATCAATGACTTCCGATTTAACCACGTAAATCCTTATCTCGTGAGAACAATGCCTAACGAGAAGGACAGCAGCAGGAGCGCGGAGGGAATACTTTCGAATAGCTGTACGAGCGAAGACGCATGGCGTAGTTTGATCCGGGCGCGTGTTCGCGCGTCCCGGGTCGCGGCCGCTGCATTCAAACGGATAATAATAAAGCGAGATAGACGACGGCCATTTACGTAATCGTGTCTGCTCTTTTTGATAGGAGCAGACGTGCGCGGCCACGGGTCGCTGGCAATCGTTCCTCCTCGCACGCCTCGCCAGTCACCTTAATAATGCGGCAAAACAAACTCCGCGTTATGCAAGTTGGCGAGCGGGAGGGATGGCTGTGATTGGGGGTGGTGGGGTGGGGGAGGGCGGGGGGGGGGGGGGTAGTAGAGGATTGGCAGCTTCCTTTTCTTTTCTGTTTTTATGGGTTTGCGCGGGGGCGCTCGAGGGGGGGGGGGGAAGGGAAAAGCCCTTTTCGTTCGGCAAGCTGCCGGCTCGAGGGGGGGGGGGGTAAGGAAAAGCCCTTTTCGATCGGACAGCTGCCGACAAAACCGCGCGCGCTCGTGAAATTCGAGGCGCATTCTTTTGCGAAAGTTGCGAGCCCCGCGTGATGAAATGTTTATTTGCCTTTGTGAGAGGAGCACTCCTGTTAAGAAATCCAGGCTATCAGACCGAAATATTTTTTTGTTTTTATCGCGAGTGATTAATGAAATTGCTTCATTTATGGGAGGCCGGCTACGAATAATTATGCTATTTACGCTAGTTGTACGTACGTATTTATGTATATAAAATCGCTCTATTGTTCTACAAAGGCATAATCTAAGTCGACGGCCGAATGAAAATTTTTAGAATGAATATTACTTTTCGAGTGCACGCGTATTTAAGAGTAATTATGCGGCAGCAATATTTTTTATGATAATATCAAGAAAAACGCAAATCTATCTATCTCTGAATATTTAAATTTCTATTAATGGTTTCTAAAGTCTCCGCGATTTTATCCTTTTTTTTCTTATTGTCTAGCTGCAATTTTCTATTATATAATCCGGGCATAGACGCAAATTTCGGGCAAATGAAATATAAGACTAACAGGAGACGAGTAATTGGTCAATTGTAGAATTTTTGTCGGTCATTCGACTTAACTGCAACGTATAATTTCGTTATGTAATATTTAAATGCTGGACGCGAAAATTATACTTGTAATTCGATTTTTACATACGCAAAGAGATAGATTTAACAAACATGTCATTAAGTATTTTTCGTATTACCCCGAGGAATTGATGCACCACTGCTTGCTTATTTAACAGTTGGAAAATTGTTTCGTTTGAAATAATAATTATTGTTGAAAGGACGACGATATTATTCTCTTATGCATTAGCGCGCAATGTTCGTTCCCAGGAATATTTATTATCAGTCGCATTTGGTCTATTAAAAAAAGCAAATTGAAATGAATGCAGAGCTCACGTCGAATTGGAGTCGTTGCATTGCCATTAAGTGCGGCGATTTTCAGAGGTCGAGGGGAATAAAATAAATTCCCGCCTAGATCAAAACGTATCGCCATTGGCAATGGAAATAAGATTTTGAAATTCCTCGTACATTCGATCTCGCCTTTATATCCGAGCGCTAAGCACGTGCGCATTATACATGCACACAAGAAAGCGTCATGCGCGTGGGCGTGAGTTATTTTTCGCGCGCTCGCGGGCTACGAAATAATCGTAATGAAAGGTGCTGCTTCATTGTCCAGACGACGTCGGATCTCACGAGTTTTCTCACGGTAGTGAAGCGCCGTGGCGACGAGAGTCAGGAAGAGAAGATGCTCGAACTTGGTCTTCCTCGCTCCCACTCTCTTTATACTCAATGGCGGCTCCGCTTGAAGGGAAAAGTTTCCTTCTTCCGCTATCTACATCTCGGCCCCGGTGCGCGTGGTAAAGTCGCCTCGCGGAGGGCAAATTAAAGAGGCGACCGAAAAATAAGGATGGATAAGATATCGAAAACTTGTGCGACGAGCGCGTGAGATGTAATGGCGTAGACGTGGCGCGATAACGATGGCTTTTTACATTGCGCTTTGTATGAGTAATAGGCCATGATAGGTTAAAAAAAGGATTATAGTTGATTAGGAGGACATATGGGCCCGGGCACTTGATGGATTTATGAATCGAAGGGCAGGAAATTGAAGGCCTTGAGAATAGCGGATTTGCGGATAGAGTCGATGAGTTAAGATTTTGGTTTTTCAGTATTTACCTACTCTTGTGCTATATTATAAGGCTTAATGGGGGCTTGAGCTTAAATTCTCATTGTTTAATCGGGGATTTTTAAAAAATGCATATGGAGCCGTAAAGAGGATATTAGTCATAAAGGATATTCGTAAGATTTGGTGAAGCACCATAATTCGAATTTATATTCAAAGAGCGCGTTACAGTTTTAGGCTACGATATATAAAGATTCTTTATTACATTGGCCAATAAAATCGAATTATTACAAAATTTAATATTAAATATTTGGCTTTTAATTTTTCACTCGCCTTATGAAATACATACTTACGAATCTTAAATAACGTAATTTTAAACTTAAGTAACTTAATAATTTACTCCCCAGTCTTCGTTATTCAACTTTTATCGAAAGATTGAGGCATTAACATTAAAATGCTATAACTTCTCCTTCGAAGCTTAATGATGAAAAACCGCCATTAATTATTAAAAGTTTAAAAGAATTATAACGTGCGTTTAATCAATGTTCATAGGGCTAGTCGTCCTTAATACCTTTTATGCCTATATCCTGTAAATTATGTGAACTTTTTCGTTATTTAGATCAAGTTTTTCCGCGCTTTGATTATCCCTGCGAATATCTCGTAATAGCGCGACTCTCTTTCGAAGGAATCGATCAAATGATTGAACTTTTCTACTGTACTGCGAGCAATGACAAACAAAGCATGTACACAGATAAAAATGACGACGATAGAAAGGAAAAGATAGTAACGATACGACTCGCTGTCATCGGGTCGCGGAAGTGAAATGTAATTTTCTTACTCGATGGCTTCGTTATGCAAAGCAAAAATAATTTCCACAGATTGAACGAATGAAAATGTGATTGGAGAAATTTTCGCCCTCTGTTGTATTTCATTGCTTCATTTAAGCTTGGAAATAAGAGCAAATCAATTTAATCGGTTACCAAGACAAAATCTATATAACTCCGATTCGACTTTCATTTTAATTTTTTTTTGTTTTTGGTTTTTTTTTTATATTTCAAAGCCTAGCTAATTTCTCTAAGATGAAAAGTAAAGATAAATATTTATTTTAAGGCTTGCTCTACTTTTTTATATATTTATTTATTAAAAGTCTTGTAAAAGGGCTGCTTCTTCTTTTTTTTTCTACATCATATTGAAGTGTAATAGTAAAAAAATAACTTACTATTGGCAAAGAAAGAGAAAAAGAAATACAAAGTCGAAAATTTGTCCGATAAAATTTTTAAAAATGGCTCTTTAAAATCTAATTATGACATGCAGATCAATATTTTCTGGAGCTGCTGTACAGTGAAGTAGAGTTTGTCGTGAAAGCACGCGATCGATTTCGCGTGTGAATCGTCCGATGTTGACATCATCATTCAATTTCGTGAAAATTCGATCCAACGAATAAAAACGACAGCCACGCATTACAGGAAAAATACAAGAAATAATAACAATGGAGCGAGAAGTAACGGATTCAGAAGGTGTGTTTTCACGCCGACTCTTAAGCAACTGGGCCGAACTACCACAGACTTTGCGCAAAAAGCAAAAGCATCGACCGGATATACTTAGTCAGTTTACGGATATGTCCGAGTCCGAATGCGAATATCGCCGGGTAGATAATATTGGTCATTATCAAAGCAACAACAATTATAATAACGGCGGTAACAAGCGGATTGTGAAGCGCTCGGAGTTTCTTAGGCGACTCGATAATCGAAATCTCCTGCATCTGCAACAGCAGCAGCCCCATCACCAGTTGCAACAGCTGCATCAGCAACAGCAGTTATATAGGCGATCTATGCCGGATTACAGATTACGTTACGAGGCGCAGGACATTAGACGTAAAAGTCTCGTTAATCTTGAAAATGGCAACTCGAATTTTAATGAAAAGTACAGCGCGAAACTTCACTTTTCCGACGACGAGAGGAAGACCAATTCCCCGGACAGTTTGTTAGTGAGATCGTCGGAGTCGGAGTCGAGCATTAGCGACGAATATGGCCATACGGATGACTCGGGAGCTTTTCTGGAAAAAGCGTCATCCTTCGACAAGAAGCGTAGCGCTAACAAACGTGTCGAAATCGAGTCTAAACAGCAGCACCAGCAGCAGCAGCAACAACAACAACAACGACAACAACAGCAACAGCAACAGCAACAACAACAGCAACAACAACAACAACAACAACAACAACAACAACAACAATCGATACCGTTGAGGCATCGGTTCGCTAAGTTTTTTGCCAAACAGATCAACGACGATCACAAGAACATGAACGGTAAAACCGCCGAGGCTACCAAGCTCCTCGACATTAACAAGAATAACATTGGGCAGAAGGGTAAAGCTGAGAAGAAGGAGAGTCCTGCACACAGGTTCGAGTACGAGAACATACCGAGGATCGACATAGCGAAAATAGAGCAGAGAAGTCAGAGTACCTGCGGATTCTGGAAACCCAATAACAGAAGCGTATCATCGTCGCCGGTGAATCGACGTCAACAGCCGACGATCGAGCAGCTTCGCATTGAAGAGGGCTGTCAGCTGAGAAATCGAAGAAACTCGGCCAACTCCATGTTTAATGGCGATCGGACAAGAAGTCCGGACGAGCTGAGATTCGAAGGTCTGATTAAAGAGTTTTACAATGGCGAAGAGGCCAAGTGCGGGGGAGCAGAGAGGAAGCTATCGAAAATGGAGACGATTAGGGAAGAAAAGGACGGTGGTGGTAGCAAGCTTAGCGTGCGCGAGATACTCAAGAGGTTCGAAGAGCTGCGATCGCAGAGCGAGTCCCAGTTGATGGACGAGAGATCGAGCGATCGGACTCTCACGACTATCCAAGAGACATTGAAAAAGTTGGATGAAAAGGTCAAAAGTTATCAGGTGCTGAATTTGTATATTTTATCTTTACCTCGAATGTCATTTATCTCGTGCTTACTATAATTGCTTGGGATTCCTTGGGTTAACGGGGTGTGGTCACCAGGGATTTATGATGGTTAATCGTGGGATAAGTGCGTGTTTTAATTTATTCGAAAGCATTGGAGAAAGCCACGAGTTACCGACACTCTTCTTCACATATATTCGAATAATTAAAGCCTATCGGGATCTGTTAATAAAAAAAAAAAAAAAAAAAAAAAAAAAAAAAAAAAACTTACTCGCCATAGCATCGCAAGAACAATTAATCTATCTAATTTACCTGCAACTTCATTCGTGTATTTTTATTGGAAAATCGATGTATCTTGACATATTAGACCAATGGCCGACTGTATGTATGAATATTTTTCGTGACGCGCTCTCTCTGACTATTCGATTTGTCAATTTGTCATCGATGATTCAATTTTGTCCTCCTTCCATAAACTTCACAACCACTTGCATAGAACATACCAAGTCGAATAAACAATCGACTTTTTATCACGTCGATAAAAGTACTCTGTGTGAATTTTTGCTCGACACCTCTTGCCTTTCGGCATTTTTTTTTCTCTCAATCGCCGCATGTTCCATCGAAAAAGACTTTACGACTTTCGCCGATTAATCTCAAGCGTAAAGGCACTTCGGCGTGCTGGCACTCACCTTTCACTGTAGAATGTGAAATTCAGAACGGAAACGACTGTTTTGCAGGTCGTCGTTAATGTCGGATTTATACGAGTCGAGAGTTCGAGCACATTTTTTCCCTTCTTTCTTTCATTTTTCCCCGTGTTTAAGGCTTATTTATAAAGATTCAAAAGATGAGGAGCGAATCAGCTCGAGATCAAATGAAGAATTGAGGCGACGGGGACGAGAGTAATGCGATGGTGACACACACGCACACACTCACATACGCACACACTCACACACGCACACACACGCGCGCGCGCGCACGCAGACAGAAAGCGAACGAAGTTTATTTCGGACTATAAGAAATATGAATAATTTATGGGCGCTACTGATTTATGTTATCGCGTCTCCTTCAAGCTTCTGATTATAAATGTGCCACATATTGCAAAAGTGTTGCACAAATTTTTGATAGCAAAAATTAAAAGTTTTTTCATCCTATACTCGATGGCTCATCGATGGCAAACAATTTAACGCAGCACGATAGATCAGCACGAGTGTGTAATAGTAAAAATAAATTTGATAAATCAGATTTTTATCGTCTTATCTACATTTCGTTAGCATAACGTAGATTGTCAAATGGACGATTTTAATAATCTTGAATTAGGTATAAAAAATATTGGCAAACTCCTGCTTAACGGTATTAAATTGCTGTTTATTCAACGGTATATCATGAAATTTGCCTACTAATATCGATACTAAAAGCGTTCGTTTTCAACGTCCTCGAGCAATGACAAAATTTTATAGCACCTATAAAGAGTCGAAATTCCGATAAAATCATTGAGTGCGACAAAAGTATAAAAACATAAAGACGTAAATAATTTACAAAAATAAGTAAGCACCACTTGTCACATAAGAGCATTCGAATTCATTAATCGGCTAATCAGGACTAAATACACGCACCAATCGTTCTACCTGTCGCCTTCCTTCCTTCCACTGCAATTGTAAAAGAAGAAGACATTAAGTGTCATAACCGCGTTCTTTACACAACGTGAAATAGTTTTTGACCAATAAATCGCCTCCCGTGACTATTGGCCGGCAATAAGGCAACAACATGAGGCATTTTTTGCTTCTCGCAGAAAAATCTTGTAAATTGCGTGCGAATGCATTAACAAGAAAAATTTCTCTTTACACCTTTGCGGAACGTACCTGCTAAAGCTCGATTTTTATCTTCGTTGTACCGTTTAAGTGGAATCGAACATTATTTAATCAGTTATATTCCTCTCGGTCGAGATTACACGTCCCGTCAATATAATTTCCTCAGGGTCCTGCGGCTCTCGCAGTCAATGCCTTAAACGAGATCTTACGCTCAATGATTCGTATCCCCAATTTATTAATACTTTACGAATATGATTTGTGAATTTAAATAAGTGAACGCGCACGCGCTTAATAATATTCGCTCGATAATATAAATTTGATCTGACTTTTGTGACGTTTTCCTTGATTTTATTACAGCTCGTTGTGATTTTTAATGCAATTTATTATGGACGCTAAACAGTAATTAATATACCAATTAGAAATGAAATGTAAATTATATGAAAATAATATAACGATTAAGGTTACAGTTTATGCAGGTCTGCGTTATAGCGAGAATAACGTACTATTATTGCAATAAAAATTAACAGTTTGATCCTTAAAATGAAAAACTCTTTGTACGAAATAATTCATTTGATGAGAGAAAAACGAAATCTATCATGAATTTTATTGTGCTGTGAAAAATATTAATTACACGTAATGAGTGTGCATATTGTATAAACAACGGTGTGCGTAAAATTTACACGCAAATGTATTTTAAATCGATTCAATAAGTATGATTGAAGTACACTGGCGGAAGTGGAGAAAAAGTTAAAATAGTGAGAAGGCAGAATACAGATATCTACATACATATCTATATACCCTCATTGATGATTTTAATTGATACGAATTGTTCTATTAGACTTTCTTTATGTGCATAGTAAAAAATGGTCAAGAATGACAATCATATTCTATAATTGTAATATTTTCTTAAGTTGATGGCAAAATTGTTAAATAAAATTTTCATGTCGTGAAAAACGACGTATGCTCGTCTTTAGGATAAATCACTTATAGCGTGCATCATGAAACAGTATACATTTTTCTTTATCAAAATCTCACCGGAAAATGAAAATCCAATTTCTTCAAATAGATTATTTATAGTTTTATAAATCGTGTAAAGTGAAAGCGCGAGACTTTAAATGCCTACACGAAGAATCATGCAGCGATTCGTCAAGCTTCGTTCAAAGATTGAAAATCAAAATTATTAATTCTCTTCAACTATATTGAAACCGCTCAATCGAATAGAATATAATTTTCACCCATTTAATCGAACGAAATGGCCATATTTTTCATTTCCCCCAACGTTCCTGCAATATTCAGACAATTCCGCATATTCCTTCTCCTTATATCTGCTCCACATTATCGCAAGCTGCATTATATAGAACCATAATGTTCTTCCATCATTTATGATATAAAATTCCGCGTCGAAGCTATTTAAAGATTAAATAAGGATGGAAAAAGGCCTAGTAACGGTTACTTAAACGAATCAATAATAGTGACTGTAAACCCGTTCTCTCGAAACATCTCGCGGAACCAATCGCACATAAAGTGCCATTGACTCGCATGGGATCGTGATGGAAAACATTCGAAAGTCCTTCCATCGATCCGAGGATCTTTCTATCGATGTTTACGGAGACGATGTCGCCGAGTTCGGTATTTCTTCATTTACGGAGACGCAACGTGAATGAAGAATCGCTCGTGAAACGCAACCAAGTCGAACGCATCGCCCGCTCAATAGCCCGAGACTGGCAGGTTGACGTCCGCGACTCCCGATGAACTTACCTCTCGACTCGTTTATTATTTAAGCCCAGCCGTAACGTGGAGGCGCCCCACAATTTCTCAGCTCAAAGGTCCCGAGGATGATGCAGCGCTAGGGACGTGGCACGTAAGAGCGTTCGGTCCCCTTTTTCGGAGGCCAAAGCATTCCCGAGCGAATTGGCTTGTTTTTTCATCCGAGGCGAGCGCCATTCTCGAATTGCTCCTCGGCCTTTGACTTTTGAATCGCTTGGCTCGTGATGCACTTTTGCCTTGTTTTTTCGCCATTTTTTGCCGGCCAATTGGCCTTGGATAAAAATCTTATTTTCAACGACTCTCGAAATAACGATTACGTTCGTTTCAAGTTGCTTATGAACCGGGAGCTTCCGAAACTATTGACTTTTTATGATTGTATCAATTTTGTAAAGAATTTTTAATCTTATAGTTTAATCTAATATATGTAAATGTGTGTGTGTATATGTGCGCGCGCGCGCGCGCGTGTATTTATATTAGTCATAATCTTTCTTTTAGGTTTAAGTTTAATTTCATAGAATAGCAGGAAAAAAACTTGCATAATTGCATAGACAAATATTCACTTCGAACTTTATTTAAAAGTTAATATTGCGTATAAATGTACTGTGCATCCATACACATTCACATATAAATCGGAACTTGTTCCATTTTAGTCTACGTTTTAGCTAATTATGAGGTTTGTAATTACAGCTATCAAAGATGAGGTCTGTAAGATATCAATGCATACTATTTGTAAATACTTTTAGGATGTAAAAAAATGTTAAACATTTTTAGATACTATTTTGTTTTTTACCTACTTTTCAAAATATAGAATTATGATTTATTATTGTTTGCTCTTCGGGCGCATCACTGTACGTAACTTTAATAAGTTGTAACTGAAAAAAAGAGAAACTTGAGAAATTTGTACATCTATCGACGGATTCATTAAAATCTCTACTTAATAATAGTATAAGCATTATTGCTCATTCTCCCTCATTATTTCACTATTCTAGAACTAGTTATGCAAATTCTATCATTGACCTTCCCCACCACCCCGGCCCTCCCACACTCACATACCAGAAAATAAACTCAAAAATAAAATCCGATTTTTAAACAAATTGAAATATCTTACCCGACTTCATCGGCTATAATTTAATTATTGAAATTCGTTGATTTTGTATGAAGTCAATGTAAGAAAAAGTAAATGTTCGGCGGTAGTAGAAGAATGGATAAATTAATATCCATAAACATCATATATCCTTCCCTATCATAATTTATAAAAATAAAAATTAACAAAACTATATTATTTAATCAATACGCGAATTGTTAATATCATTTCAATCCTCTTCTAAACATTACAACGTACTGCTATCGAGTTGCAGTAATTATCTTTTGTGAAACCATTTTGTTAACTTTCGAAAATTAAAATGAAGAACATAAGAATTAAGTACTCCAGTCTAAGTGGATTATTACCGCGGTTACTTTAACAACATAAATGTAATTGTGCGAAACCTACAAATTTATTATTTAACGAAAATGCACAAACGTCACAGGTTGTAATACCGAAACTAATAACGTAACTAATTAAATATTACAGTAAATTTTAATTATTAATTATCTCGTATTATTCGCCATAAAAATAACTGCGAGCCTTGATATATCGAAAGAATTCAGGCTATTTATTAGCGCAAAAATTCAATCCACCGCACAAATACGCGATAGTACTATCCGAGGTTTTAGCGCAGCTAAGCCTAAGGATTACTCGTGAAAAAAAAAGTATGAGTAATAACGCAAGGTAATGGCTATGAAAAGTAGAAATTGCCCGTACTTTCTAGGCGCTCATCCTACATTCAGTTTCTAATAAAAAAATTACAACGGAGGCATTGATGATAAGCCAAGGCCCGGGGAAAAAGCATCGCGGAATTCGCATGCGTCGCGATAAAAACAAGCGTCGACTCGTTTTCCCCCGAAAAATAAAAAGCAAGGAAAGAGAGAGAGAGAGAGAGAGAGAGAGAGAGAGAGAGAGAGAGACGAAAAGAAGGCTCACTCGCGCCTCGAGACACAGTTAACTGTAAACGTCCACACGGATCCTCGACGTATAGCGGGTAATGTGGGTCAGGGTCGACGGCGTACCCGCGAGTTCATCTCCGCGTGTATGCATACACGTGGTGCAGGCAGCTGCGGTATCTGGGACACCGTGGAATTACTATTCCGAGTGAGCAACATCGCGTGAGAGGAAAAGAAGCCGCCACGGGGAAGTCGCTTTGGTGCAATGGCCGAGTGGGGGGAGACGGATTGGATGATGGGATGACAAGGGGATGGTGGATATACGGGTGTGCGAGGGAGTGTGCGCCGTGGCTGTTTTTTCCATGGATGATGGGACGATCGAGTGGGATGGGCGCTCGAGTTGGAAAGTGATAATAAACGTGTGCTCTTGGTTAAGATTGATGAGGTGCATTGCAGAACGATGCAACGCAAGACTTTGTAATTTTTATAATAGGAAAATGCCGGGTATTTGTGAGAGAGCAAACTTGTATAATGATTGGCCATAACGTAAGTAAATTTCATTCTTCGTACGAGCCGGTAAAATTGAATTTAATTATACAATCTATGAGAGATGTGAAAGCTATTTATTACTCAATAATAACATCCTACGCAACTTCATTATTTCGGTTGATACATTTCGCTAATAACATCTTAATGGGCAGATTTACTTTGTAATAATAGCATATTCGCTTATATAATTTTGTTGTTGTTGTACAGTGATTATTGCAGTAGTTGATTAATCATTTATACTTAGAATTTCAATTGAAGCGAATGGAAAATGATTTTTTGGCGTTTAGCGGGTAATAGGCCCAAAAACTCTTGCGATGTTCGCTATTTCGATAAGAGAATGCAAACATTTTATCTCTCTGTCTTTCTCCATTTGTTGTCAAAGAATGTCGAGCCGAAGGCGTGTCTCGTTAGCCAAGACATAAATATGTTAAACCGATATCTCGGCTTTGGATGGTGAAGTGTGACCGCAAATGAGGATTAATTTTCCATCCCCGCGCATTAGCATTAGCGAAGTTCCTTTTACAAGTTGGAGAGGGAAGGACGAGCGATGAACGCGCATTCCAATTATTCGCCGTAGTTATTATTTTGTGCTCGTAATCGCGGAGCGGCCACCCCATGTTGGCGGCAGCACCGACATCCTCCCGTAATTATAGTCAGAAATCTACGTTCTTCGTCTTGCTGCTCCCCGTCTATCCACGGCGCTGGACGGTAAAGGAGGAATAAAATGCGAGAAAACGCTCGCGATGCCGTGCTCCAAGTCAATTCCCGATCGTGGAATTGCCGACCACTTCTTATCTTCCTCCCTCTTTCAGCGTCCTCCCAACCCTCTCGCTCTCGCTCTCATACACACGCGCGCACACGTACGTCACGTTCGTTTCGCAGCTTCTCTTTCCGCTGGAGGTGACGCTCGAGGCTGGTAAACATTGCTGGGCCCGGGAAGGTATTAAATCGCAATGTTGCGACAGGACATCAGTGTGCGTTTGCATAGACGTGCACTTGTCGACGTGTGACGACCAAGTCGAACGACGTGCAACGGCGATCTTAAGTTTTACACTGTAGCTGACGATCGTCCCGTGTCTATTATTCACGAGCGTTTCCGTCTCGTTCCTTAGGGATTTCGTTGTTGGCAGGCTCTAATGGTCGATGGAGATGAAGAGAAAGGAGCCGTGAGGAAGGAGCGGTCAAGGAGAGAAGAATGAGAGAGGAATGAGAGGAATTGCGACTGATAACGTCCGATGGCAACGCGTCAATATACGAAATATTACTATAAAAAATATATACGAATTACTTTTCCGAAAATGTTATTGAATAATTATTTGTGGCCAATAACAATGTTCGACGCACGTGTAAATTGCCTATTCAAAAAAGATAAATATCCATATAAATAGTAGTTTCTTTTAGGCATCAAACGATAATGTTAATATTTCTATTTCTTTTCAATTACATGTTGAAATTCCATCTATTTTTATGAATTATTAATTATAATTATATTCACGGTTTTTGTTAGTGCCGTTAATCTTTCAAAATATCTATCCTTTTTGATTATGAATAATTTGATCATCCAATGTAAAATATGTTTGGCTCATGACGGAAGGGTATAAAATAAAATCGTTTATTAGAGGAAGAGAGATGAGAAGAGAAGAGGAGATACATAAAGATAAACGGAATATATATTTCGATAAGATTGAATTATAGGGGTTTAATTTTAGTTCTTTCGAGCGTGGTCGAGTACGTTTGATTGTAATCGAATTCATTTTGTCGTTACCTACGCTTTCTTACACATTTTAATTGTTATGTTAAATATGATGAATCTTTGCGGGAGAAAATTTTATAACCGTACGTTTGTCGGCATAAGAAGAAAATTCAAATCACCTGATAAATATAAGTAAATATGCTAATTATATTGATTCCTTTCAATTATATTGGAGATATTTGTTTTTCATGATATATTTTGTATTTGCAAAGTCTTTAATCTAGCATTCAGAATTACTTTAATAAAAGGTATTTATTAAATGGTGTAAATAAATACAATTTTCTTATATAAGAGAATTGAAGATTTATGTGCCATTTAAAATTTCTACAATTTCCGTGTAATTTTTTGTATATGAACAACATTAAAATAAATTATTTTATATTTATTAGCCTTTGATATGAAAAGCGACGTGTATAAGGCATATTACAAGTTATATTTGATCGTTCTCCAAGCATTATTAGAAATTATTTATAGCATTTAGATTCTTTTCTCGCATACAAATGTATGATAAATTGTTCATTTATTAGAAAATAATACCAATTTTCATTAAATCTATCGACTAAAAAAATATAACGTTAATTTATTATGTAATCGATGCTTATCCCTCCTCGTTTTAATAATAAATATGACTTTAGTAGTAGTAGTATTACATGTTATATTTAAAAATATTGGAATTGATTATGATTTTATGTTTATTTTGAAAATGTACAGTTGATATTTCCATGTCCCTGATACCTATTTAACGAGGAATTGAAATTATTGTTTCACTGCCTTTCGCAACATTCACAGTTCGAGTATTTAATAACGTGATGAAACGAATGCACAGAGACTGTTTTTACGATAGATTTGATAGGACCGATGGTAATTACTTTCAAGAACCAGATGTTATGGACATATGGTTGACTATGATTACAGCATCTCTGTCCTTGTCAAGAATATTTCATCCGTGTAAGACCGTTGAGTCTACCTGTAATAATTGTCTATGAAGTGATCGCCATCGGTCTGCTTCTTCACTCGAAACGTTTGGCTCGCGGCCGCACGTAATTACAGTTATTAACATTAAAAACCATTGCACTGTAGATCTCATTAGTTTTAAGCACCGTACAAAATTTTGTAGCTGCGAGAACTAAGCAGTGGAGCCTAAGCGACTCTGCAAAATGGCGCAAAAAAAAAAGAAAGAAACTTATCCTTGTAAATTTAAAATAAATTTCTTATTTCTCGACTCGCAAAGTCAATATGACATTCACAATCGAATAGAATTCGCACTCGATGCGTCTATCTGTCCATTGAATGAATATAGCGAGTGAGCAATGATTCGCCCAATTCAACGAAAATTCACGATAAAAAAAAAAAGCATCCAAAATGAAAGGCCAAACCAAAAACTCGGTATTAAATATATTAAAGATATTATTACAGAAAGAGCCTCGACGAAATTATAAAAATTCTCTCCGCTCAATGTCAAATTGACAAGATCGTAAATAATTACACCGAGCACGCTCAAAATACCCAAACAAATAGCTCGAAAACTCCTCCATAGCCAAACGACTCTTGCTCAATGTCTCGTTCGAATGTTCTATTGCAGATCGAGCAGAAGCCAATCCATAAAAGTCTACAACAAGATAACCACGTGTCCCAGATAGGCAAGTCAATAGTTTCTCAGGCCAATCACACGGCTGCCCATGGCCATCATTATGGCTCCTCCTCATCCCCGTCGACGAGTCCTCAGCATCTCGGCGGCACCGAGCTGCAAAACGGACACGGGCGCAACGGTCACGGGCCGTCCAGTCACCTTGGTCACGCCGGCAACGAGATGCATTATCAGAAGAACGGCAAGTCGCCGGGGACCTCTCACCATCAACAGCAGCAGCACCAGCAGCACCAGCAGCACCAGCATCATCATCATCATCATCAGCAGCAACAGCAACAGCAGCAACAGCAGCAACAGCAGCTCGGCGGACAGAGCCAAGAGTGGCGTCAACAGGACGACGCGAGCGGGACTAACGAGGACAGTCTGTACGAGGGCTCCGGTCAACCGGTCGTCAACGACGGCAAGCACTCGCTCCTCCAGTACGCAATGCTGAACTTCCGCCAGAGTACCGACAAGTTAGTATAAACAGTGTTTTCTCCTTATTGATCGCGCGTGTCCGTCAGATTTTTATCTCCGTTCTTTGGATTTTACGCGTTGCGATTGCCGTGCCACAATGCTTTACGGTCCGGGCCATGGATTATATGAGGAATCATGGAACCGCGCTCGGCACTTTACTTTTTTTCACAGAGAGGAGATGTTTGTTGCACGACGTTTTGCACGACGTTTTGCACGACGTTTTGCACGTACGATTTTCAAGGACGAGTATTATCAACGCTATAAACAAATTTTGATCGTTAGACTTTGAAAATCATCATTGACGATCGTTAATCTCTTTTGTTACACACGCGCACACGCACACGCACACGCACAAACACACATACACACATACATACACACACACACACACACACACACACACATATATATATATATATATATATATATATATATATATCTGGATATTTCGAGTACATTATTATCGATTAAAATCAGAGAAGCTGTCGTATCAATAATATCCCCTTGTTTTTTTTTCTTCCTTCTTTTTCTTCATTTGCATTTATGACAGTTCGTTCATTAACAGAATACGATTATAAAAATTCGATAAAATATTTAATAATCATTAGATTATCTAGACGTAATTGATGTGTGTAATGAACGATAGTATATACACGGACACGCCTAGATTATTAGGAAGCAATGTGAGATGGAGTCAAAATGCTTTAAATTGCTTTAAATTCCTTTTCTTACGATACTCCTTTTAAGACTCACTGACGATGATGCTCGTCGTTTGGAAAACATTCATAATAATAAATAATAATAAAAATGCAAATGAAAATACATATTCTCAATATCAATCGTTGAATAGATATAGATGATAAATTTAATGACACAATAATTATCTAATTCTTGTATACGTTCGAAAGAAGATCGATAAAAAGCAATTAATAACGATGACGTTTTTATTTAAGTACAATAAAAATGGAACATAATTATTTTGTAAAATAATTTGTAGGCAACGAATTAAAGTAAAGAAGAAAAAAAAGCAAAACCAATGAAACACAAACAAAAAGAATGTAACTGTTTGTGTTTTACTATTGTAATAAGGGAAGGGGAAAACAAACAAAAGTTAATAAAATTCGTAATTGGATGAAGACAATGTTCAACTCCTCGTTTTACGAAATTAATAGTAATAGAAATGAGCGAGTATTGTACCTGCGGTGTCGACGATTTGTCATAATGTTGAATGATCTATCAGTTGCTTAATTTACGTAATAGCTACGCGGAAGTCTTATAAACGAAAGAGTTTCGTTATTATACCTACAGTTCTCTCTCTCTCTCTCTCTCTCTCTCTCTCTCTCTCTCTCGGTCTCCTTTTTGTCCAATATTAAGTATAAATTTGTTTTTCTTTCTACTTTTGATTATAACTAAATCGAAACCATTCCAATTCATTATTACGTCAAGTTATTTTACATAACTTTCAAAGCGATTAACATCACTGAACAATTTCGTAATTTTACTGTGAAAATATAGTTAAACGGACAATGATAATGATAATGATACACACAGTCGGCATCGCAAGGATTATCTAATAAAGACGCGCAAGGTGCATTTGTATAAAACGGCATTCACGATGAAGAGGAACATCGTTCTCTACTACATTTATCAGGCATATAAATATAATTATGTTCATTGTCTTACACGTTATGAAGTTGAGGAAAAGAAAGCTATTGCCTCGGCATCGTATATGACGAGTTCAATGACCGCGTCGCGCGTCCCTATTAATTATCATGATCTATCGTCTCCAAAAACTCGGTGTTTCAACGACTTTTCGTTTATCCACCACGTTAATCGAGGTTACTCGATCCTCGACGGAAGAACGGCCGAGTCGGGCCAAATTAACCTTAAACGACACGTTATGAGTAGTCGGAACCGTAGGATGAAAAAATCAGGATAAAAGTATCGGCGCCTACTTCGAACGAGGAAAATGCTTCTTACATTCGTCTACCAACGTGCAATTAATGTCACTGTGAACCGAAGTCTCTTGGGTAGGAAGTTGAGAAAGCATAACGCACGCACGAAAGATTATTAGCTCGAATCTCGAGAGCTCCTCTATCTTTCCACGTGTCTCCTCCTTTCTTTCCTGCGCCTGCATTGCCAGTTTTACATGCAAATTTAGCGGCTCGTTCTCTCGCTCACTTCCTCGTGCCCGCTGTTGTTTACTTTGCCATTGCTCTGTGCCGCTAATTTTCCCTGCTATTTGTCGGAAGTTACGTGCGGTTGCTCGTATGATTAAATAGTAGGCGCAGAAGTTCGTTGCATGTGATTCCACGCTTCTGTATATCAAGCCGCCGTAAGAATTCCGAGTTATCTAGAAAATGAAACTAATTAACAGTTAATAATAGAGTAGATAAGTTTAAGCTCCGGAGATGCGCATTAGCGGTAAAGATGGCCGGATAATTTATTTAAACAGCGTCTTGTAAATATTTTGTAATCGTTTCGCTGGAATAATTACTTTAGTAATTGTAATCGCGCCGAAGATAGTGCAAACACATACGCACACTATTGCTAAAGTATATTATGGGCAAGTACCGAGATTATCTTCGTCCTTTTAATTTAATGTAGTCGGTGGGTAATTTAATAAAAATCAAAGCCATGAGTAAACTGCGATTATAATCACTATATGGCTCGTGGCAAATATTCATTTACATTCTTATGATATACGAGAGAGTATTTATTATTGGAACACATAAAGTTGAGTTTCGAGTGTCGATATAATATATGCGAATTTATAAATTATGTTCGGATGCGAGGCAAAATGTTCACCTTCCTACGGTCTCATCATCACACGACAATGACGATTACGATCGCTAAGTTTTTTTTTTGTTTTTGTTTTCTTTTGTTTATTTTTCTATATAATACAGCTTGATTAATTAACTGCTTGAAATAAAATCCATTGCCCATAAGTAATTCGTTAAAAGCTATTGTTAAAAAATTTATTTTGACAGAGTCGCATCGAGCATTTATGATTAAAGCTAATTGCGTGGACTATAAAGTCCCTGTACCATTTGGAAAGAGAAACATAATCGCTACATTGGGGGAGAAAAAAAAAAGAAAAAAAAAACATCCCCTCGTTGCCATCAATTAAAAATCGCAATCGTTTGCAAGAGTTGAGACTGGCAAACACGAATCAAGCGAAACGCATTAAAGTTCGTAAAAAAAAACAACTAAAGGACAATTGCCATTTGTGCCCTTAGGTTTGAGATGCTGAAGACGGCCGACGGCTCGATAAGCGGATCTCTCAAGGTGATCGAATCGCTCAAGGGCAAGAAGAAGGGCAAAAAGAGCAAGAACCAGGACGGCGCCGAATGGACGTGGAAGGAGCAGGTCGACCTCGTGAAGTATTCGGCGGTGCCGATCGAGCAGAGCCTCCTGAGGCTCGACAACGAGCTCGGCTCCTTGGCCGCGGAGTGCTTCCTCTGCCTCATGCGCTACATGGGCGATCAGCCGCTGCCGCCCGATATGAGCGAAGTCAAATGCGTCTACACGATTCTAATGGTAAGCAGCGAGCCGATAATGACGAAATTACGACGACGTTACGCTTCGTCCGATGAAAATTATTCGCTAATTACTCGCTAATTACTCGCTGGCCGATGCTCATACACCGCGCCCGCATTCATTCTCGGGGATGAGCTTTTATTAAGTTGATAATGCTTGATCGGACGACGATGCTCGTAGTTCTTTCTCCGAGGATGCTTATAAAATATGTGAGTGGGGAAGCGTTAATTTTTATGTGAACGAGGATTATTGCTTTTATCGGTAAGTATTAATTAGCTTCAAGCCTTACGATGTTTTAATAATAGTAATAATTTGTCAAGTCGCGTCATCTATATTACGCTAAATAAATCCTTTATTCGACTCTTGGAATATTATGCTTACAGCGCTATATTTATAGATACACTTTCCATTGTACGAGTAACTGCAAGTTTAGCATAATATTTACGAACCAACTGCTCCTCTTTGCTCTACCTGTGACACACATAATAATTCAATATTTACAATCCCGCAAATCGCGGGCAAATGTACGTGTAAATGTTACCCTATCCTCCAATATAATCTATGACTTTCTTTTATAATTTTTTTACATTTAGTTTAGACCAGTTAGCATAATATTCCTCTAAACTCTCTCTCTCTCTCTCTCTCTCTCTCTCTCTCCGTCTATATATATATATATACGCGCGTACATTATAATGTAAAAATTCGTGATCAGCACCGAGACTTCGACATACTTCGACATCCGAACTCTAATCGGCTGGCGTCGACCAATAATTCCAATTTTGTCCCAGCACTGCCATAAATTCGAACTCCTGCGCGACGAAGTCTACTGCCAATTGATGAAGCAGACGACGAACAACAAGAGCCCGAACCCTGACAGTTGCCAGCGGGGCTGGCGGCTCTTCAGTATCGTCGCGGCTTACTTCACCTGCAGCGAGGGCCTCAAGCCCTACCTCAGCAAGTACCTCGAGACGGCGGCTTATGACAAGAGGCGGGCGTACCATGGCACCGCCACTGTCTGCCTGCAAAACCTTAGGAAAACGGTGAAGTACGGTGGCAGGAAGAACGTGCCGAGCGTCGAGGAGATAATGGCCATCAGCGCGGGGAGGAACGCCAAGAGGCAGATTTACAGGCTACCCGGTGGCACCGAGCGCGTCATCAACACTAAATGCACAACCGTCGTACAGGTGGGTTGTGCGACATCGGCCTCGCTTCTTCACCTAATTATTTCATTGGCCGCGATCGATCGACAAGCAACTTTTCTCCCTAAACCTAACTTTCAATCTATAATATGCAAAGCTCAAATTCACACTACAGTCTGTGTTTTGTTAGAACGTCGAGGGCGACCCTGAGTTTTGCTCGTGCTTGCATGTATCAATGTCAAGTACTAATAAAAGTATTGCCGTTGCAGGACGTGATCGAGGAGATGTGCAATATAATATCCGTTAGAAATCCCCACGAGATGGACGAATTCTCGTTGTACTGTATCGTAGACGGGGATGCATTCACCATGCCATTGGCAAGGGACGAATATGTGCTGGATGTAACAACGGAGCTTCACAAGAATCACCAACTGTTTTACTTAATCTTCTGCAGGTAAGCGGGCATTTAACGTACTTACGTGCCATATTAATACATTAATTCGAACCAATTACAATAATTCGATTTTAAGAAATTACATTGGAAATTCGTGTTCTTTTCAGGTCAGTTTGGTATTATCCATTGCGCTTGGATGCGCCACTATACGTCGAAGTAGTCTTCAATCAAATCGCACCCGATTACCTCGAAGGTCTATTGTTAGTTCTGCCGGAGGAGCACTTACCTCAGGAAGTCATTGTGAGTAATTCAAATTCCATCCCTTACAGCACGATAATTAATTTAGCGATATGTGCTCAATGTACGTTTTTCGTTTTCGTCCACCCGCCATGCAGTACGATATGGCGCAAATCGCTGCCTTACTTCATAGAGCGGCGGACTTGAAGAACGAGCGGGAAGAACCAACGACAAAACGGATTAAATACTTACTACCGAAGCCAGCGCTTAGCTTAAGGGAGCCGAGACCCCAGCAATGGGCCAACATGGTCCAGCAAGCCTGGTCTAACGTGCAGCACAATACGATCGCAAGCTGCAAAGCTCAAGTGCTTGGTAAGGACTCGACGGCAAATCTACGATACATTGGTCGAGTAATAGCGCGTGCGAAAATGGCCGAATCAAATATCTCGTAAACAAATTGCGCGCCAAATGATTCATAAATACAATGCCGTGCAACTTTTATCGATTTAGGCATTGTATCTAATGATACGAAATTCGTGCAAATTGTTGAGTCACGTTGCCAATGAATTTTGATTGCAGAGATACTTTCAAAGTGGCCGCTCTTTGGTTCGAGCTTCTTCGCAGTGAAGAAAGTCCCGGAGGGAAAAGAAAAAGGCGGCGATCACATCTTGGCTCTCAATCGACACGGCGTACACTTCATCGATCTTATAACGCACGTACGTACTCTCAACTTGCCCTTAATTTACAAATTTAATATAATGAGCGACGCTCCTCCACCCCACCCCCCCCCCCCCCCCCCCCCCCCCCCCCCCCCCCCCACCCCCCCACTCCACCTCCCACCCCACCTCCCCGCCCACCCATCCACCACTAACATGCACGCATGATCGTGTAAAGAGCAAGGGAATGATAATTGGAATAAAATGCCGTTGCAGGAAACGCTGTATCACTATCCGTACTCGGAGGTGATATCGACGCGCAAAGTTAAGTCGGAGGAGGGCACTTTGTACCTCGACATGAAGTGCGGCAACCTAATGCAGCAGCGCATCACGAGGCTGCAGACGGAGCAGGCACACGAGATATCGCGTCTCATTCGCCAGTACATCACGATGGAGCAGAGGTCGAGTAGCAACCAGGGAGTGGCTTCTCCGATGGGTTTTGGGCTGAGATAAAGTTGGGAATGAAGGGCCGCCGATGATGAAAGCGAGGTGAAAAAATTGAACGCGTAGTCAGTCGAGGCAAGGGCGAGGCCGCGTGCTTTATGAAATTGTCAAACGTAACGCTCAAGCATATCAATCTAATTTTATCCGTTATCACACAATGTACATACGCGTAGTAATAATTAGATAACGAAGAGCCAATCTTAATTTTTTTTTATACCTGTAATTAGCTGAAGGCTAAGCACATGGGGCTACTCGAGATGTTGCGCGTTTCGTGAGTGGACGACGAGGTTCGAGGTTGAACGGCTTGGGGTGCGGAAGCCAGTCGTTCGCCGATTATTCATAAGACTTTGTATTCTACTGTCGCGAATGTCTTCCAATAATCACAAGATACTGAGAAAGAAAGAGAGAGAGAGAGAGAGAGAGAGAGAGAGAGA
>NW_011948423.1:1493371-1504784 GCF_000503995.2 Ceratosolen solmsi marchali
TGCGTGTATGAACGAGTTATACAGAGAGAGAGAGAGAGAGAGAGAGAGAGAGAGAGAGAAATAGATAGATAGATAAATAGATAGATAGACAGATGGAAGGGCGGAAGGAAGGGAGGAGAATAGTATCGATAAAGTGTTAAAGGAGGGGGAGAAAGAAGAGGGGGGAAGCAAGAACGACCAAGCTAAAAATGAATTTGTAAGGGAATATAATTTTTTTTATTTATATATATTTACATATATAAAGTGCAGCGAAAAATATTTGTATACTACTTGTTTCGCTTTAATATGGTACAATTTACATGGAGACATAAAAAGTTACACTAATAATATCGATTAAATGTCTTATTATTGAACAAAACTAACCGTTTTGCGATTGTTATTTTTGATTATTAACACTGTAATACATGCGCATATAAGTGTCAAGATAGAGACAAGGAGAATATGAAATGACGTTGAAAGTTTGTATTAAAAAGAAATTGATATTTCAAAGTGAAGTTGTTATTTATTTCATTATCCTTATTTATTCTTTATTAAATCCTTAGATTTTTCATATTTAACATTAGCATGATACTTGCAATTTCTAAATGTTTTAAAAATACTTAACAAAATGTGTATGCATATGTATCTGTGTATATATATATATATATATATATATATATATATATATATAAGTAATGGCTTTTTATTAGGAAGTTGATTTTTTAGAGATTTATTAGAATCAATTTAATATAGTTAATACAAGATATACAGTCTCCATTTTGTGAATTATTATAAAATTAGTAAAAAATAATATTAAAATTAACAATCTTAAACGTTAAAATAAAAAAAACTTCCTATTTAAACTATTTTTTGTTTTTAATAACTTTTAAATATTATTTATTATCTGTACTCTAACAACAATCATATTGACTTAATTTTTTTTGTTGATTCATTTTTCATTTTTTTTTTTTTTTTAACAAAAAAATACAATTTTTCAATAACTAAGAATTCCTTGATTTGGTTAATTCTAAAAGTAAGTATATATTTAATACGTTATAGTGGATACCGATGCATTATAAAAATAAATATAATTAAAAAGTTATAATAACATTTAAAAATTTTCATATTTAATATACGAAGATTTTGGCACGATTGAAACAATATTCTTATAAATTTATGGAAATAATGTTTAACATTGACAATAGAAGATTTTATTTTAAAAAATACAATTCAATAAAATAATTTAGTAACATTCAATAAATAAATAAATAATTTTTATAACGAATTTTTAGATTGATTTGTACGTGAAAAGAGCGTAAATTCATTTTCACCAGTAGCATGTATTTTACAAAATTTTATGAGACCATTTTTTGTTGAGCCATTCAAATGGATTTATTTCGTTTTCATTCCGCCTAATAATAATTAACGTTGACTAAGTCGTTTATGCAAATTGGTTTTAATTTCAAGCGTTTCAATTATATACAGTAAAAAAATATGTAACATCGGATAAAAAGGTATGAATAATTAAACAAAATTTAGTAAAATAACATGGTTGTATATAAAGATAAAAAAAAAAAAAAAAAAAAAAAAAAATTAAAATATCTATAAACATGTGTTGTGCCCTAAATGTCAAATATATAATTTCCTTCTTGTTTATTTAAACTTAATAGTAGTAATAAAGAACACTGTAACGTATCAAATGATCACATTGGAATGTATTGGTAATTTTTCGAAATACACTAATGACAAGAGACTTAACAACTTAAAAAATCTTTCTTAAGTATTATCGATATATTAGATATATCTTTTTGACCATAGTTTTATAATCCTAAATACTTATTTCTAATTACAATTTTTTATTTTTTCAGACGTTTAATACATTTTGTTTTTTATACTATTATTCATAATATTATTAAAAATTGACATTCTAATCATAATGAATACGAGCAAATTAATAATTTTTTCTTTCTTCTTAAATATTATATTTATATTCTATTCTATTCTATTCTATTGTAATAGTGTATTTGTTTATGAAAATTTAATCTAAACAAATTCATAGAAATGTCATCATCATCATCATTACTGTTCACTAGATGATTATTTTTAGATTTTTATTTTGTTTATAATTTTTCTTTAATATGGCGAATCACAAATCTCTACATAAATAATTTTCTGTATAAACAAGTTGTTGTCATACTTTCTATAATATGTGACTTTTCAAACATTGTTGTTTCAAATTCAATTTTTGCGTATACTACCTCAAGTTAGCTAAATTTCCAGACATCCTTTGTTAAATACAATGACACTTTCTTGTTGTGCTAGGAAAAGCAGTTAATTACTTTTGCAATTGTAGTTTATATGACAATTAAAATGATGAGATTTTACATTTAAACTTTTATACTTAATATAACATTTCAACCATTCAAAGTTCATATTCTTTCATTATATATGAATAGGCCAAAAGAAATGTAATGTAATATCGTATGCAAAATGCAAGTAAGCCGAGGATAAATTTCAGTATCGTATTTTACAGAACGACTGAAGCAAGTTTTGAGCTTTTCCGGTAGCTAGATTATAAAAGAAACGATGAGACAAGGACAACGATTCTATTCTCTCATGGTAATATAAAAAAATTTCGAGCTGTAAAGGGATTCGTAATCTCCAAAGAATTAAAACTGTGCACGAGAAAAAATCGACGTACCTTAACCGTTTGAACAATTAAGCACAACAATCTCTGAAAGCAGTCTTTGATGAGCTTTCAACTAGTGAGCTCAAACGATTTTCCAAAGATGTGGAGCGTCGAGCGAATTGGAAAATCGACCGACTCTGACGGGAACCCAGCGGCTCTTTAACAGCGAACAGCGGCTACATTAGAATAGAGAATGTAGAAATGGAAATGCATCGCGCCGATGTTTAGGCTCTTCAACGATAAACTCTTCAACGCTCAACGCTAAGCTCCTCAACGCTCGTAAAGTGTGCCCGATTGCGGCGACTGAGGCTTGAGGTTCTGTGGCCAGTTGCTCGCCGTGTGCCTCACGTATCCCGGGTCGTTGGGCGAAATGGGCGTCGACTTTGGACCGCCGCTAGTGCCGGTGATAGTCTGCGTTGCCGTAGTCATCGTCGACGTTCTCAGCTCGTCGAAACATTCCTCCAGCATCTCCATCTCGTCCCGGATGACGCGATGCTGATGGTGGTGGCGATGGGGCTCGCCTTGCGGCCGATATCCGCGCGAACGATGCGGATCGCCGAAGAATACGTCGCGCTGCTTCTTTAAGATTCCTGGGGAAGAGCCGCGCATTCGCGTGGGCACGTTGTCATACTGACTTGAATCGGAATACCTGCAAGCAATCTTGCCCCTGCATGTCGGCGAGCATGTACGAGCCGAGAGGAAAGAGTCGGGTAGAAGAAGGCAAGAAGCGTTTTTGTTGTCAGTTTAATCGCGTAGGAGAGGAGTCGAAAGATTCGCAGCATCTACACTTGACAATATGCGTATGCGCGCGCTTGGGCTTCGAGATGTTGAAGGAAGATCGAGAATGACTTTTATGGCGAAGAAAACGAAGGCATTATTGTGAAAAAAAAAAATTAAAAAAAAAAAAACATTAATCATTTTATTAGCGAAAGTACCTATTGCCGGTAATGTCATAAGGAGTTGCTTTTACTTTTAATATACAATCGTTATTTCAATGATAAAACAGTAAATGAAAAAACAGACGAACGAACGAAGAAAAAATGTAATTTATTTCTTATATATCGATATGAAATAATTGAATACTTTTGTACACGTAAAACATAAAAAAAAAAAAAAAAGAAGAAGAAAAAAAAATACAACCCGTATGGGAATAAATTTGAATAAAATACGACCTTCCGTCTTGTGTAAAGAGTTTAAATATTGTAATAACAATGAAAAGACAATTCTCACAATGTTCCTACGACATCGTTTACCAGCGACACAAAGCACAAAACAAATACTAACGGACAGTGTACGCGATCTCTACTTCTACCAGATTTTTTGCGTTAAAGCGTGAGCGAAAGCGTATTCCCAATACTACGACAGTCAATTAAAACCAACAAACCCTGATAATTAGCCTCGTCCCTGGACTTGCCTGTAATTATCGTATCCTCGCTCGACGTCCCGATCTACTTGCATTATCCTCACACCAGGATTGACGACCTTTCCAAACTTGGGCGGCTCGCCGTTGGTCGGGAATGGCGGGATACTGTCCACCTCATCCACCGGTCTATGGTACATGTCCTCGTTCCTGTAATAACCGTTTGACTTCCTGGGCGTCTCGTCCCGATCCCGATCCCGATTTCTCTACGACAGCCAATTGAAAAATGCTTTGATCGCCTCTAATCGCCAAATTAAATCCGTTCGAAGATTTAAAATTAGCCTCGACATCCGCAAGGTCTACTCTTTGTCGCGAGATGCGTCATCGAAGGCCGACGCTTAAGATTATTAAAACTGCTGTTAAATGGAGATCGGCACCTCTATAGTGAGACAGTCACTGTCTCTTCTACCGCTCCCACAAACCTCATTACAATGACAAAGCCGTACGGCTCCTAATTGACGGTCAAAACACTCATACAATGCGCGAATGCGATAATTAATTGCCAGGCCACGCCTCTTCTCAGCTTTCGATCCATCAAGTGCAAAGGAAACAGGGATAACTCCTTACCGTCGACTTGCCCCGCCCTCCTCGCCCGTTCTCGATGTTTTGGGCATATTCGCGCATCTGGCGCTCGGCCCTCTCGAGCCTATGCTCCCGATCGTCCTCTTCCTCCTCCTCCACCATCTTCACCACCCTCGACTCATCATCCACCGCCTTTTGCCGCAATTCGCTCGCGCTCGTCCGCTTCTCCGTCATCTCGGGCGTGGGCGGCTGCCAGAGGCTCGGCTGCGGCTCCTTCTCGTTCACCGTCATCGTCGTCGTCGTCACGTAGTGCTTGGCTGCAATCAGAAAGCAGCCCCGCAATATGTGCAACCCGGAGCTTCTTTATCACGGGCTCATCGACGCTCAACGCCCCGCTGATTACTTTATAATGTGGCTGCGTTTCGTTTGCTTTCTCGTTCGTAGCAACGGGGCGACGGCAATCGGCGTTGAGAGTTGAAGTGAGAAATCAATGCGACTTGCTTATGGGAAGATCGAATCGACTAAATCCCGGCCGTGTGATTTTACATCGATTTAGCGTGATATGGAAGGCCGACAGCTCGTTTGCCGCGATTTCATAAAATCAAGTGAAAAACTTATCCAGAAGTATTTAGCTCGCAAGACCGATGCTTATTTTATCCTTGAATGGAGTAGAAAATAGTATTAGATAACTAATATAATTTTAATCGCATATTCGCGCAAACGTACGGGGAATTATGCGAGTCGTTTACATATATAATATTGCTGCACCGCATTACGCTCGTCCTATGTTATGTTAATAAGGACAGAATAGTTCTCATGTTCAATAACAGTAAGCCAGTCAACATTCTTTCTCAATCATTCCTTTTTGTACTTCTGTAACAACTAGGTATCTATCTCAATTGCTAGTTTTTAGGTCAAAATGGCCTATACCGTATTCATTATCCGTTATATCAATTTCCCGTTTAAATTTAGGTTACGATGTATTTGCTGGATTTCATACATGTATATATATATATATATATCTGCGTAAAAGTTAAATAAGCATTATTTTTACACACGACTGTATGTACAAAAATCACGACCTTGCGCGCTTTATACATAATAAGGTCAGAAGCGTGCGAAAACATGATTTTTATGCTATAAAATAAATATTCGTCGGCTTACGTTTACCTTAAAAATAAATTATAATCCTAAGTAAAATAAAGTAATAAACTTTATCAAATACACTTTTCTTCGTAAAGTTCGAAAGAAAAAAATACAAATTAGGTAATTGAATCATTAATAAATTTAAAGTTGTACGGTTGTATTCCCATATGAAATATATATATATATATATATATATATTTTTTTTTTTTTTTTTTTTTTTTTTTTTTTTAAGTACATTTGTCGATTATGGCATGAATAAATATTCGTACAAATATGTGCAATTAACTTCGTAATGTCTACTTTATTTCATAAAATAGAAATCTCAACGAAACATACGTTTATTTACGCACAGTGTATTTCTAGGGTACATGATTGTTCAATTCATTTAATTAAATTGAGGCTTATCTTTCTTCTTTATACTTAATTGCTAATTCATAAAAAATATGCACGAGTATGTATATAATTTTTTTTTATACTGTCACCTTTAATTGTTTACTTCCTACGTAATTGTTAATCATGATTGATAATATACAATGTATCACAATATTAATTATATAGCTTTGTACACTTAAGAAAAAAAAACAATGGCCAGTACTCAGCACACTCTTACACTTTATTAAATCAGCCATTTACATAATAAAAATCATAATTTTAATACGATGAAATAACTTATTCGTAACGAGGAAAATTTGAAAAAATTACACTTTCACCAAACACGTAAATTCGCTACTTCAAGCTCAATGTAATATCAACATTAAATTTAAGAGTCAATATTTTTCATACACGCTGTACGTGATAATTGACGAAAGGATAAATTTCACGGCGAAAAAGTAAACTAAAGGAAGCCTTTATGCCTAATGACAAAACCGCTCATTTGGAGAGCATTAAGAGAAATGGAGAATCTTAAGGCCGTTGGAAACAATGAAGCATAACGTCGCGTAATGAAGCTCTCGTTCATAAATTTTATGGCGTTTCACTTTGTTAGCACCGAACACGCCGCTAATAAAATAAAATGAAAACTACGTAGAACTTGGTAGTAATTGCAGAAACCCTATTTTTTTGTTTTCGAAGCAAATAATGTTCAATTTTGGTTCAATGTTAAATATACGTATGTTGATATCCATTAATGAATTATTATAGACAAATAATAAATTTTAATTGCTTCATGGTGGCCATTGAAATGATTATTTACAGAAATTTTATTGCAAAACAAATAAATCTTTGTCAGCTTAGTAACTTAAATAAATTTCCATCGATCTCTGCTGCTACAGTCAAGAAATAATCCGCAAGTTTAATTATCAACGATTATTAATTAATAACTACGAGTTGAATGAAATGCAATACTTGTGCCTTCTGTTAGGGATATAAAAATATTAAGAGAATTATAAGTAATATTATGAAGAAAGTTATATTTCAAATCAATATTGCTGTTTTCGATGTGTAATTAAATTTTTAAGCATTAATATTTTTAAAGACTAATCAGTTTATCATTATAACATATAAATAATTGTCACTGTATATAATTTTAACTCATAAATACTTGTTAAATAATGTCTTGATAATTTAATAATAACAATTTGTTTATTATTATAACCAAAGCATATGCTATTTGCAATGTATTTTCGTACATTACCGATTATTTAATTTTCTCGTATTTGACATTTTATCGAGAACTTTATGTACACGATACATTTTTTATGAATTATTCAATAACTTTACAACACGAATTTATAGAACGGAAAGGACATTACGTAGAAGAATAGTATTAATTTTTTAAATCAACTTATTTACGAAAATCATTAAAGTACTCTTGTATTTATAGTTTTAGAGTTTTCGAATGGTTCAATAGCATTTTATAAATTTCTGTGAAGCTACATACAAAGAAAGCATCGAGAGACAATTGTTAAGCACACAAAGAACGTTTTTCAATTTAGACACCAGTAATTCCGAAACTTCTGCTGATAGCATTGTAAAATTTATTGACAATTTTCGAAAATTAAATAAACAAAAAAAAAAAAAAAGAAAGAAAGAAAAACAAAAACACCTACTTGATAAGAGAATACATAAAGATAATATTTCATTTTATTTATACTCTGAGGAAAGTGTCAAAACTATTGTGCCTCCATTTGGAAATGAGCACAATGGCCACCACGAACAGCTAAATTGTTGAGGGAAATATGTACGAATGAAAATATTGAGCCAAACGTCAATTTTGATTTGTAAAATATTCTTTAATTACACACAATCTACATTTCCTTACAGAGATTTTCCATATTAAAACTTACGTCACGATTATATCAATTCAATAATTTTCAATGCGCATTATAAGCAGACGAATGAATGGGCGCTGAGGTGAGTGCGGGTTCGCGACGCAACAACAAAAAACAAACAAAAACAAAAACAAAAATAAAACCAACGGGAAAACAATAAATGAGAAAGGGTGTAGTAGAGGCTCGCATTTTCAAAATTCCAAGAATTACGACAGACCTTGCTCCTTGTTGGCGCTGGTCTGCGTGCCGTCGTGTTTCTTCTTGCCAAACACGGGACTCATGAGCAAGTCGGCGATGAAGACGAGGGCGGTGACGAGGCAGAGGACACCGAGGACCGCGGCATTGTCGATGAGATCACCGGGGACGCTATCGATCGATGCAAGCGACAGGGCGCCGACAATGCCGAACAGGATGATACCCAAGCCCAGCAGGAACACCTCCTTCTCGAGCAAATTTGATGGTATCCGTGTGTGTGTGTGTGTGTGTGTGGATGATTTCATGGGGAGCCGCGCACGATGATCCAACGCCGATACAGAGATCGAAATTTTGTAAACGTACGATTAATTGTTTGTTGATAATTGAGTGTGAATTAGTGGAGGCGGAGGGAGTTAAAGAGCATTTACAGTGAGAGCGATTGTTAGTAGTATTAGTGCATTGGAATATTTGTCTTTGCGTACTTTTGACAATAAGTTTAACGTATTTTGGGCAAAATATTTTTGCATATTAGCTTTTTCATAAAAACTTTCAACTATTCTCAATCGCGTAGTCAAAGATTTTCCGACTTACAAACAGGAACTTACGTTATAATCAATTAGAATTCATTCTGTTTGAAATTTGCAAATAATGGCAAATAAGATGACGTAATTTACGGCTACAAAAATTAAATAATCTTACATTAAAATGTGATTTAATTAATTTTAATTTAGGCAACACTTTAATTATGCTGTTTACACAGTTGTACCCGAACACGATTGCTTATCATATAGTTATTAAATTAAAATAAGTAACTACAATATTTTCTTAAAATAAATCCATCCATATTTCTCTCACTTTTATTTTTGTACAATACCAACATGAAGATAAGTATTCTGATTATCGTAAACAATAGTTTATTCATTGCATAATGCTAGACATTAAATTATTAGGGTAAAAATTATACCTTTCTAACATAATGTTTTGGAATTATAACTACATATGACTATACTATAACCGTGTGTATATAATAATTTACGTGATTATAAACAATAACAGCAGAGGCAATTAATTAAAAATAAGAAATTAAATATAATATGTTGATACGTATTAATTATTATATTATGACATTAAATTACGAAATTTTAGTTTCGTTTAACATTCATCGTATTTGTTTATTCATTATTCTTATCGGCATTAAATAAATTTAATATACATTTTAGTTTATATTTAGTTTATATTTTAAAGAGGACATAGCATTGTTGAAAAATGTACTGATATTTGCATTAAAATATGCCCCCCACGTCCATTACTCAATTATGAATTAAGTTTCTCAACACAACTCCCCATTATAGTTTTAATGAAAATTAAGATAAAGATTTTTATCATTTAACATTGAATATATCATTTCAAAGAAAATGTGTAACAATACCTTCTATATAACATGCTTTTAATATAAATTTTTATTAATCGTCTTATTAATGTGTAAATTTATAACATTGATATCAAGAAGATGATACGTAAACTAATTTCGTGATGAAATTTCCTATCAAAGAGAATACATGTATATTAAATTCTATGGCACGCTCGCGAAAACTATAAAAAAAAAACAAACAAAAAAACAAAAAAAAAACAAAAAAAAACAAAAAAAACAACAAAAAAAACAAAAAAAAACACCTAAACGCGTTTTTTCTTCTTCGAATGGTGCCCTTTATTAAATAGCAAATTCGAAAATGAATGAAAATGTCTAAACTATGGATTCATTTATTTAATCGGCGACGTCCTTGTAACCAAATTATTATCTTATAACATCACGAAGATTATCACATGTAAATGTACTTTTGACAAAGGTTTTTGCTTATTTTCGGTTTGCACGACTACCCAAAACGATGATGCGATCGTACGCTCTAGCGCACACAAGGAAGTGGATTGCCTTCGAAATAATCACTTCCATAACCTTAGGTACAATTAGTCGAAAAGGAGAGTGAGCAGGATGGGAGGGGCGGGGGAGGAGAGAAGCGCGATAGGAAGATAGGAGTGATGGAAAGAAGAGAAACTCTTGGCTCGATCGCGCGCGCACCGTCAGAATAATAATAATCGAGACCTAGTTTATGAGTCATGAGAAAAGTGTACCTGTCGCATAAAACTGCGACGTCGCAACGGCGTTCATGCGCGCTGTTAATAAATACGCAAGCGAGTGCGTTAAAGTGATTACCGCGCCTTGCTCCGTTTCCGAGGGCAAAAACTCGAAAGATAAAGAGTCGAAAGATGTAAAAAAGACTCACGACCTTGCAATTTCTCAATGTCGAGAGGCGTTCGCGAGTTACGTCGCGAGTATTCTCACGCTTATGATGATGATGATGATGATGATGATGATGATGATGATGATGCTGGTCGAGAGCGACCCATTTTCTGCTGAATTATTCTCATGTTTGCTCACGCATAATCTTTATTGTCGGCGATAGCAATACACTTTTGTCGCGCGTCAATATTATTCCTTTGGCTACTTTGAAATTTCTCGAGTTATTTTGTACGATGTGAGGCATTGGACGGGGGGATTATTTAAGTCTCACGAGTCGTAGTTTTATTAAAAGAATCTATGACCTTTAACGTAACTGAACCTGAGCGCTTGAAGTAAAGCGCTCGAGTGCCGATGTAATGATATTAAAGACATAAATCTTTTGGGCCCGGAAGTCCGTTTATAAATATTTATCACCGTGAAATTTTGCAAGACGCACAGTCGAGCTGTTATTGGACCCTACAAATTATCATGTTTCATATGGGATTTAAAGGGACATTGAAGTAAGTTAAAAAGTTGAATAGTTACTAGAGCAGTGAGAATTATCATACCGAATGGAATGAAAGGAGCATTGTCAATAAGAAACAATAAGTCCAATAGATTTCTTTCAAACGAGCGTACCACGAGAATTTTTCACCTTCCACATAACTAAATGATTTTGTAATTTAAATGCAAAAATGATATATGTTACTGTTTAGAAATGCGAGAAGTATATTGTTTTAAGGGCAAATAGCAAGGCATAGGAAAATCCATCCGAAAGAATGATAAATTGAAAAGTCGTAAAAGCAAATTCTTTATGCATTCGTGACGAGCGCGACAATCGACAATTAACTATGCAAGTATTTTCAATTCTAATCAATGTAAATTCTAATAAATGGCTTTCAACGTCCTACTAC
>NW_011948423.1:1504819-1555560 GCF_000503995.2 Ceratosolen solmsi marchali
GCATTCCCAATTTCTCCATAACATTGTTTATTAATTTTCAGTATTCACAATTTTTAGATCATATTTATATAGTATTTATATTCAAATAAACATATTCAATTTATCTAAATAAATATTAAAACAAAACACGGTGCACTCCACACAATAAATCCCGTAATGGCAAATTATAACCCCATGCCGAACCGATCAACTGGCGAAAACTATGAACCTATTGTCGACATATTGCCAGAGTCATCGAGCAATAATCAACAATTCATTCGATGACCGAGGCAATGATCGATGGGCGATTGTCCAAATAAGCTTCTACCGATAGGTCCAGGATTCTATTCATTGGTGCATCGGCAAGTCAGCCGCTAAAAACAGAATGTCGAAGGGGAGTTGGCGAATCGGGGGCGAGCCAAGTCTCTCTGTTTCGGAGGATATGCGCGGGTAAGGTAAGGCGCGGGCGACGATCGCATCATCGGGGCTCGGTCAAGGTGGTGGTGGGCGGGGCAGGAAAGCATGAATCAAGCAAGCTGGACGGGCGTTTCTAGGCGCGCGGGAAAGCGCCGCGTCGCCATCGCTTCTCTGTTATTACCGTCTTTCGGCCTCTCAGCTCCCCGCTGATGGCCGCGATGAGGAGACCCGCGGTTACGACAATGTAGCCTCCGCAAGTCGCTGTCGCAAGAGCAGCACCTGCGAACAGAGGAGCGAGTACTGAACGTTTGGGCTTCCATGCGCATCCCCGTAGAGGGGGGGGGGGAAGGATTGCAGTGGCTATCCGTGATCGGGGGAGTGGAGACGGATCGTTCGGGGCACTGGACGATTCTTGAAGTTGCGAATGTGTTGGTTGAAGACAAGGGATGAGGAGGGTAGAGAGAAAAACTGTTAAACTGTTTGGCTGTTGGGTTACAAGAGTTTTTTTTTTTTTTTTTTTTTTTTTTTTTGTAATATAGCGGCAGTCATTTATTTGCTTATAGAGTTGCGGATTCAATTAAGACTTTGATATTTGATTGATAATTGGCAGGAGCTAAAGGAGCGTTGGCTAAGCATAGATTTATAACGGGATAATTATTATTTATTCGTGGGAGAATTGTTTAAATTTTCATGGAAAATGTATTGAGTATGACTACGTACGGCACAATGATGAATCATTTAATATTTTTACGTAGACCGATTACTAATGTGATTTGTAATTTTTTTTTTTTTTAGTCTAGCAAGGAATTATAAATTTAAATTTCGACGAGACAGTTGGAAAAAATGTACAGAATTTGAAATTATTATTCTTGACATATTCAAACTTTGATTTGAATACGAAACTCTTTACCATATGATGAAAAATGAAAAATACCGGATATGGTTTTTCAAAATACATTTATTTCGACACTTTTGAGTATTTAAGTTATTATTCCATACGTCATAATCATTCTGTGTGAAAATGTCATAAAAGAAACTTTCGTTTTACTAATTATCAAAAGGGAAAATTTCGACATCGTATGTGGAAGTTTTTTTAAAATACAGGCATTTTCTCCCGTGTCGTATAATATTCAATTTATTTTATCTTACTTTTGGCTATTTGAATGAATATCAACGAACAATTATAGATAAACGTTTTCCGATTCCGACAACGAAACAGTTCAACTTCATAATACACGTATAAACTGAATTTTGTGAATAATAGACGATAGGTTATCTTTCAATAATTATTGTTGTTTGTAAAAAGTATTGCGTTCGTTACTTTAATATCACAAATTTGACGTTTATCGGTTTATCGTAATACAAACGTATTCTCTCGAAATGAGAATGAAGTAAGGAATTATTCGTGGATTACATTTAGTTTAAAGTAAAATTTACTCGAGAAAGATTTTGCTACCTTAACTGGATAATATTAATCTTAATGAATTATTAAAATGTTAATATCAATTCGTCTTGCCTCGTTATATGCTGCGTAAAAGCACTTTTCGCCTCATTTAATCAATGCTATTAAACAGAGATTAATTACCTATGATAGTCATTATTAGAAATTTTCCTCATATTTATTATTATCAAAAAATAAAAGAAAGAAAGAAAAATACAGAAAAAAAAACATTAAATGAAAATGTTTAGATTCTTAGATATCAAATGTATAACATGATTATGGTGACATACGAATAAAAGAATAACAAAGTATTAAATGTACAGAACAGTTATTTAAAAACTTACCGATGGAGCCCCAGGTAACATTGTTTAGAAGGGACCACTCGAGACTTCTATTACGCAAGTAATGGAAGACTCTTCTGCTCTCGTCGTCTGTCACCCTCAAAGCCACGACACATGCGATGCACAAAAGCTGATTAAAAAAGTTTAACGTTAATAATTATTTATCTAAATTCTATGTGAATGCGACGTGATGATTGCACGTTTAATATTAAGAATCTGGGAATGGAAAATGAATTTTGAATATTCAGGTATGAATCGTGCAAGTTTCACATTTGCAAAATAAGACAATACTGACTCATATCATTTTACTTTACATTAAATTCAGTTTTTGAAAAAATTACCCGCACAATTGCTACATAGCGCATTACAAATTATTAATATAGGAATCAGCAAACATCACTATTAACAACAATTGTGTAATAATTAAGATTTATTTCATATTATAATCTCAAGCGCTTGGAAAGACTTTCTTAAGACAAAAAACAAACAAACAAACAAACACAAACATACAAAATACGCTAAAAGCAATAGAAATCTTTTATTGCACATTTTTATTTGTACGCCAAGAAATGTATGTAATATGTAATTATTAAAAAAAAAATCTTATTTATTTATTTGCCAATTATGTGTGAAAGGAAGCCAGCAGAAATACATAATACAAAATTATTAATCACTCGTCTCCTGTGTAATGTTGTAGACAAAATTTTCAATGTGCTCACGACGTTATAAATGTCCGGGAAAATTGTATGTCCGCGAGTTAAAATTAACTTTTAATAATGTACGAAATGCATTAGCGTAAATAACCAGGACAATTAATTTCTGTTTACATTCGGTTACCGGCACCACTTACAAAGTCCTTGAGCGCGCGGCTAATGAATTAACCAAGTTAAATGCACTTTCCCACAATTAGTACGTGGCTTGGTAAGTAACTGTTTGGCTCTATGCAATCTTGAACACTTTTTAATAGCGATTGGAAGGTGAGAAAAGAAAACTTGAAAGCATTTTTTAGCGTCGGCGTGATGAAATTCGAGGCAATTTATGAAGTATACAAATGAATCAAGGATAATCGAAGGTGACGAGATTGTATGCCGTAGAGAAATTTTTGAAAATGCTGGACAACAGATTGTCATTTGTTAATTTATGTTTAAAAGTCGATTGAATTTTTCATAAAATATTATAAGCACAATATACGTTTGAAAAAAGCCATGAATTGACACGAGTAAAAGAAGATATCGCGTGTATTATCGCGTATATTAAGCGTCAATTTTTTAAAAGGGATGGTATCGTGGATGACGGGTGAGGGTGGCGGCGGGTGGGGGGGGGGGGGGGGATGATAAACCATTTGCCTATAAGATTTTATAATTACAAAATGTCAGTATGCACTCTGTGTCGATCTATCTACCGGGCGTAATTATTATTATTTATTTCAACGTTAATTTTACAAGTAATTATTTTACAACAGAATCGAATGTAATTTCAATTTCTTTCGTTAATTTAAATCATACGAATATTATTATGAAAAAAAGCTAAATCATCGATTGAATAACCATATGCAATGGCTAAACTCAAATATTTACATTTGATTTATTTATCTTTCGCCGTGGTGGCCGACTAATATGAATGGAAAAAAAAAACAAGTTTCACCGTATCATTTGCTCCTATGAAAACACAGCTCTCGTCAACATTAGTAACATCGCTTATTCATGTAAAATATAAAGTTCTAAGCTCTCCTCCTCTTAACTGCTTTTAACAAAAATACAGCATTTTTCTTCTTCTCGCTTTTCACCTTTCCCTTACAGACTAAAATAGTAAGCTCGTGCGCTAAATATAAATATTAGCCACTTACCAGCTCGATTATCCTGATAAGTACTTTTCGGTTCCACATGATTTCACAGCGAGAGCAGCCTGCGGGGGAATCCAATCAAAAGAAGGCCGACGGCAATTTTATGTAAAGAAAAGCAAACAGCACGCAACCATCGGCTCGTAGCTACTCGACTTTTTTACTTCCATCGGGGTATGCGATCGGACCAGGCATTTTTTCTTTCTTTCAAGGCGACACTCTTCAAATAAATAAACAATATTATATACTTTTCAACACACTTACATAAATACAAACATATCCTCTATTATATTCGTATTCATCTTCTTTAATAACGACAACTCAATGGGGTAACGAGTAAAAAAAAAAAAAAAAAAAAAAAAAAAATTAAAAAAAAAATATTTACGTTCTTTGAGAACTGAATTTATTTCTAATAAAGAGACAAACGTGTTGTATGTACAATGCATCGAGTGCAACCAGTTTTTGTTATTTCTCTCTCGCACGCTACAGTAATATGTGCGTTATTGTCCCCATTACGAACGGCGAACAACGTACGGGCGGATCAAAGTAATACATCAAAGCGGCTTTTACAAAAATTGTACGATAAATAAGGAGCGAAGTATACACCCCTCCCTGCCCTTCCCGCAGTCAACCACCACCACGGCTCCCCGTTCCAACAAACGCGATGATCGCTCGTCCTTAACGTCGATGCTAAGAGGGGAAGTCTTAAAAATTATGGGTGCGAAATAAACGCCGATCTCGTTAAGTGCCACGACAACGCCACGTGTAATTGTATTATCTCTCTCTTTCTCTCGAAATGCAAACTCCGACGCGTATTGAGAATCCCTTGGATACGTCCCCCTCTCGCGCCCCGCTACAGCCAAATAGATCCGCCAATCCCGGAAACATGAGCCTCCGCACAGCACGGGTGGCGTGATATTGAAATTACACAAACCACGGCCGATCGGCGCGCATTCGAATTACTTTCTCAGAGATGAGCTATCCGCTCGTGCTGGAGTGGACACGTCGACTCGGCCGCACGACCCACACGACCAGTCGACTTCGACTGAAGGAGGCGGCTGCCGCGTCAGGGAGATAAAGGCTCGACCGCCGCGCGGATTGTGTCACGTACCGACCCGTCGTTCCCCGCTGCTGTTGTTGCTGCTGCTACTTAGGTCTGCGCACACCTTCCTACAGCCCCGTAAAACAATGCCATTATCGTGCGACGACACGGACGCGAACGATGCGTGGGACACGGGGGCAGTCATGGGGGGAACCCTTACGTCTGCCTCGCGACGTTCGTTGCGCTTCGCAGTCGCTTTATTCTCTAATTGGGTTGGTAGTTGCTGTGCGCTGCTTTTCACTTTCGTTTGGCGGTCGCTGGCTTTTTGCCTTTTTCCCGCTCGCCCCCCGTAGACGACGTTTTTTTCTTCTTTTCTTTGTCGCTTCATGATTGTCGCGCACGCATGGGTCGTCGGTCGGACTACCGCTTCGCGTCCTCATCCCGCCCCGGCCCCACTAGGCCTCGCATTTTTACTATCCGTCATGGAGTTTTCTGCAGAACGAGCACGCGGTCTCGCGTTTTTTTCCTCGTTTCTGTTTTATTTTTGTAAATTGTCGCGAACCCTCTCGCGATGAGTCTCCCAATGATGATCCTTAATGACAATATATGATATTGGTTGGCTCGATCCTGTCCGTCGATGGGCCATGGCTCCTGGGTCTTCCCTTTCTTGCATCGTAAAAATAATGCTTGCACAACGTACACGTACCGCTGGGTTGGAAATTTCATTTTCCAACATCGACTCATCCACCACATCCCAAACGAAAAGGCTTACTGGTTTATTAATGCATTAGTTATTTGTTGTACTTGTTAACGACCGTTCGATTGCATTAGGGACAAATGGTCGAGCAACTAGCACGTTGGCATCGATCGCGAGAGCTTTCAACGCGTTGCAATGGATATGTCAACGATTGGCCTGTGAACATCACCAATGGATCACGGTCGATCGAAACGGGGGGAGAGACATTTGGAGATGAAATGTTTTCCGATGTTTGCCAAACGACTGCAACGATTGTTCGCAAAGCCATACACTGCTGCGAGACGAAGCGAGTCCTTAAATTAACGACGATAGCCCCTACGATAACGACAACGACAACGACAACGACACAGTAAAAGTCGTAACGTGAGGCGGCAGAGATAAAGATTTGTGATAAAATGGCAATTAATCGTCGAGGAGGGAAATGAATCAATCGGTGGCTAAAGGATAATTCACGCGCTTTTTCATGGGCCATCTGCTCTCGCTCGCACTTCTCGGTATCGAATAGAGCGAGTCGCGAGGCCCCTATTGCCGGGAGACGCGCGGGTCTCCTTTGTTTTTCCCTGAACGAGCGCGTGGACGCCGCGGTGGATGTTTACCCGCTCTAAGCGGCGACGGGGACCCGTCGGGGAGCGCTCGAGCCGACCCCCACTCGCCTGCCCCGCCAATGGACGAGCCGTGGACAGACGGCGTTCAGCGGCGAATCCCGGGCGCCGAGAATCTTCGAGATCCGTCACCCTCCCGTTCGCGGTATTCCGGGAAGGTCGATTGCGCGAGAAACAAATTCGGACGGTGCGCAAGAAGGCGTAAGAAGGAGCAGCTCCGCGGCCGGTGGCCAGCGCGAGTCGGGGGCTCGGCCCGACCGCTCCGCCGTCTAGTTTAGCCCGGGCAGTTTCGTTGGTGGCGAGGTCGCGACCTCCTCGCGCTCGCATTCCATCGCGCCGCGGGCCCTTTCGTCGGCCCCTTCGTCCACCACCTTCCCATACACTATAGCCTAGGCTTCCCAATTATCCGGACCGCGACGCACCAACAAACGACCGACCGCGGGGGCGAGGATGAGTTTTCAGTGGAACACGAACGCGAGTTCCGAGCGGCTCTTCGACATAAAGGACAAGCTGGAGAGGATGACGGTGGAGGAGAAGGTGCCGAAATTGTTTCGAAGGATGTATACCAAGAAGCACATGGGTATTTTCAACAATTTGCTGACTGGCTAATTAGTCGGCAGCATGCATGTTCGGGCTCCCCGGTCATCGGCTTCTCTCACCCTCTCCAATCCGCCCCGCTGCCCTCCTTTCCCATCAACCTCGTCGTCGTCGACTCGTGAATGCAATTTCATAGGAGATGGAAAGCACGCGCGGCCATTAGACCTTATAAGCTAGCACTTGCGCTGGTCTCTTCGATAATCGACGATTTTCTTCGTTGCACGAGTCGCGCGACTCTCGCGGTCCTTGCGGATTCATCCTTCAAGTATTTTCCATTTCCGTCGGGACTGTTTTGTTTCGCACTCGGATTAATAAAACAATGTCGAACGATGAGCCGAGACTAGAGCTTCGCGGATAATCACGCTAATTAATTTTGTTTGCGTTTCGCGATGTTAACGACGATCAACGGCGCGGCAGTTTGAACTTGGTTCGGTTATCCGTGCGAGCCGTCCGTCTCTTTACCTAATCACAAACAAAATCAAAAGCATTATGGGAACGGTTTGACTATCCATTCTCGTATCGTTTATGTATCGTTTATCGTATCCAACCTCGTGCAACCTCTAATGCTTATACTTTCGCAGACCCCCCACCCCCTCATACACTCAACCACCAAATCGCCCGACCGGCAATGCAACTTTTCGATTTGCGCGACGATATCGTTGATTAAATGCGCGCATACGATGATTGGACGAACGAGATAATTTTTCTATTATAGTTGCATCGTTCGTCGGTCCATAAAAATTTTTGTTCACTTCACCGTGTGGTTCGCAATCGTAAGAATCGTTAAATTAATGGAGTCTCGATGATGTGATATGCGCTCGTTTTCGTCATACGTTGCTTAAACTCACTGCTTTAATATCTTTGTTTAAAAGAGAATTTTTTGTCCATTAATGCGCCGCCTCGAAGAGTGTAGGAGAACGACAAACGTATTCGATTTGAATTGAATGATGAAGCGTTAATATTGATAAAATATAGATGTTCGAGCAATTACTAATGAGTTAATTATTACGTTTCAGATTTATTTAACAAAAAGGTGAAAAAGCCAGCCCAAAAGAATAACTTTCAAGATTCATTGCTAAATTTTAACGAACAAATGAAGAATATACAGAATATTTTGGAACTTCAGAATAAATTTGGTGTAACGATCGAGCAGAAAAATGGTCAGAGGAAGCTTGACGGCCGACCAGCTGGATCCAATGGACCTCAGCCTGGACCGGGTTGTGAAATATTTGTTGGAAAAATACCCAGAAATATTTACGAAGATGTGATTTACCCAATTTTTAGACAAGTTGGGGACATATACGAAATAAGGCTTATGATGAATTTTTCCGGTAGTAATAGAGGATTTTGCTTCATCATGTACGAAAAGCCAGAAATGGCACAGAGAGCGATTAAAGAATTAAACAATTATCAAATTCGGCCTGGTTGGTTTATAGGAGTGGTAGAGAGTGTCAACAATTGTCGATTACATATAACGGATCTCCCTCCGCAGATCGATACAAAAACACTTATTAAGGTAAATTTTCCATTATCGTTGCATCGTTAAAACAGCTGTATTCGTATTAAATACGATTTGCAATTTATAACCTTTTTTTTTCTTCTTTTCAATCCCTCTTTTTTTTTATTTTTTACTTTTTATTATTACAGAAACTTTGGCCAGCTTGCGAGGGTATTGATAAAGTTTCAGTTTACACAAACATATATAATTTTCAGATAAAGCATGCTTTGATTTCATTTAAAACGCATCGAAGTGCCGCAATGGCTAGGAGAAGACTTCTACCGGAAAGAAATGTATTTTTTGATAAATCCGAAGTTAGGATCGAATGGGCGCACCCCAAAATTTCAGTAACAAATGTGGTAAGATTTCATTTTAATACGCGATTATTACAAACAATTTATGCAAGTATATTCGTACACAAAGTTACGCAATACTCGAGTTGAAATGCTGAACGAATAGAATGAATAGAAATTTACGAGTTTGCATTATTATTGTTATTGTTATGATTATGATTAAGCAATCGATTAAATTACGAATGACTTGTTAAAAGCACCAGGACATCAAAACATAATTAATACGGCAGTAAATTATTTATTGATTAAATAATTTATTGAAAAAGTGTTGCTGAAGTGAAAATAATCTAACATTTTGTGCTTTATATTTCTTACTTAACGCATACATATATTTTTATGTATTAGGTACAATGTATCTGGCTGATTATATATGCAAACTATCGATAATCAATGTACATTTCTATTTTATCTCGCTTAACATTGAATTCAAAACATTAATTTACCATAGTGTCAGTAATCAATCATCAACAATCGCAATGATCAATCTGATTTAATACATAATTTATATTGAAAAGGTATATAACTTTATAAAAATCTGCCAATATGACCATCCCATCCGCAACCTTATCTCATACTCTCATTAGCAATAACAATAAAAGTAAAGCAGAGCAATCTCGAGTAAAAAGAAAAAGAATGAAATATGCATTTGCCATTAAAGAGAGAACAAAGGAGCGTCAAGACACACGCAAAAGTACAAACAAACAACCATAAGATACGCGTCCGCCATGGAAGAACATAATGACAACTTGTGTTGTTGTGGTCGTCGTCGTAGTCGTCGTCGTCGTCGTCGTCGTCGTTGTCTCGCATAAAAATAGAACGTGGGTACTTTCGCTGAACATGGCGACGACGAGGATGGCTTTCCTCTCGGCTTTACGCGCATACTTATTGAGAACTTTCCGTTTAAGTTCCAACGGCATTTAATAGTTGGCGAGTCTTGTAGGCCAGCGCCGCGACCTTGTGATTCCCTCTTCGCGTCATTTTCACGTCTATCAGCCAAAGAAATCTAGCACACAAGATTATGATTAGAATAAAGAAGATATTTTACTCTCGTCAAACTCTTGACGCAACATGTCGAGTCGGACGATAATTTTAATTGACGCCGTGTAATGAAGTCCGTTTACAAATTATTTTCCCTTCGCTCCTTCAATTTTCATTTTTTAACTCTTCTCTATCTCTTATAATTTTAAGTTATTTACGAATTTGCTTTACGCCTTAAAGTCCCTATCAAATTTTGATTTTGAAAAGATTTTTCATTCTTCGACATTTTCCGAATTTATCAATACTTTTTTCAATTAATTTTACTCTACATCTTATCAACTTATTTAAGCATTGAAAACTTACTTTAATGACAGAGTATACGAAGTTTAAGCTGTTTCAATTTCATTTAAATGTATGTGCCTTTTTAAATTCTGTTGTAACAGTTGTAAAATAATATTTTTACCTTCAATAAGTTGAAAAATTTATCGAAAAATTCATTGTCAGTAATTAAAAATAAAATTCTCTTTGCTTAAAATACTATACACGTTAGTCGGGGCTTAAATTAGTTCATCCTATTTTATCCTGAAAATAATGTTTAGCGTTACACGATGAACGAGTGCGTTATATATATATATATATATATATATATATATATATTTCAATCTTGTAAAATTCATTCCAAAATTTGAAAATAACTGATAGTGAGTAGCAATTGTTGAAAAAGTGTTGTCTTTAATGCCTAATTCGAATACCCAATTTTACATTTAACTTTTTGCGCTTACACTTTAATCGAGCAATTGAGATTAAAAAAAAAACCCAAAATCATCTGAATCTAAATTGTTTAAAAGAATTTTTTTTAACAATATAAAGTTACTAGATTTCAGTAATTTAATTTGGTAAATATTTATAAGCACAGCGTAGAAAGTATATATGACATAAACCTCTTTCACGAATTATCTTTTACACTTTATCTTTATGAAAGGCGTATACGAACAACTTGCACACTTTTCATAAAATAGAACAAGTAAAAGCGATAATAGTGTATGGGACTGAAGGAATCGTTAGTCTGTTGTCCACGATAATTTTTACAATGTAATGTAAAAAAAATTATCATTGAGAAAGGAGCGCGCATGTTTCTTCAGAAAATGCAAAGAAATTGGAAAAGTATCTGTTGAATACCTTTTAATAGAAATTACCACTTAAAATATAAATAAAAAAAAATTATTTAAAAAATAACTATGTATTATGTATACATACTATTAATGATAATTTCTTACATATTCTTATATATATATATATATATATATATATATATATATGTATATATATATATAAATTTTAATTTAGGAGTTTCTTAATCCGGAAATAAATAGTATAATTATTAACATTTTCCTTTAACGTTAAACATTTTAATTTATTATAGAATGAATTTGAAAAAGAATCATTGGCATTTGCACAAACAAATATTGTTGCACATATATAAACTTTTTTTATATAAATTTCGATGTTTGAATAATATCATTAAAAATTAAAGAAAGGAATAAATTTTAATAATTACAAAAAATCTTTCAACCATAAAAATCGGTAGTACTTATTTTCCACGTCGAATTTACTAAATGTTACTCGACATTAAATTTTTAAACGTGTCAATTGTCCAGATTCGTCGAGTTGAATGTACGCGAAGATCCGTCGACAGATGTCGACACTTGAAATGTAGAACTGTGTGCATAGTACATGTGATCAGCTGATGCGAGTTAGTTCAGTTTTTAGTGAATTGGTAAATTCATTTTTCAATCTCTCGGTCTTATATTAATATTTATTTATAATCATAATGGAAGGGGAGTACAACGAGTATATTGACTATAGAAGCCCATTATCTACTCGATATGCTTCGAAAGAGATGCGTTTTAACTTTAGTGATCAGAAGAAGTTCAGCACATGGCGCAAATTGTGGATTTACTTGGCTAAAGCTGAAATGGTTCGTTAAATTCAATAATTACATACTCTTATATTAATTTTCGCAATTAATTTATAAATTTCCCGCATAAAGTCGTATATCCACGATCACTGATCTCGATTAGCTTATTCCAACATAAATATCAATATAAGTGATATTTGTAACTCGACCCCCCACCCCCATCCCCCGCTAGGAGTTCCGTAACTATAATTTATTCAATGTCATCTTTGAGTTGCTTTTATTCATCGAGACGTTTTGCTTTTAGCAAAAGCCCGAATTGTTTATGGTAAAAAATTAAAAATCTATACACAGTGTAAAAATTGCATGCTTTCAAATTAAATTTTTAAGAAATTGTTTGCCTTCGTAAAACCGTCTCAACGTATTATAATTAATTATATCGTATTGTAATTATTCATTAATAAATTTAACCGTAGTATTTATATATGTATATATATATATATATATATATATATATATATATATATGTTAATGTTAATATTAATATTATTACAAATTGAAATAATATTATCGTGACATTGGCTTAAGATCTTATCTGTAATGTGAAGGAATCAAAGATTATCTCCATTGATATAATCTATAATATATTCGCCATGTCACCAAACATCACATATATAATGCATAAAGGCCTAAGTAGAATCTATGAGTATATGATTGGCTTGGTACGATCAGGTAATGAATTATCAATAAGAATAAGATAAGACTAGTTTATAATTATGATATTATATCGAACGTAATGGATTCATAAATAGCCCCGTTCTTAATTAACTTTACCTTTTCAAAATTATGTATAAATCAAATTAATTTAATCTGAAAATGTTTGTGTATGTAAAAAAAATATTGACTATAGAGTAGAAATTTATAAAGTTATAAAGTTATATTTTAAAGCATAATAATTTATATATATATATATATATAATACAACTTCAATATTTTAATATTAAATATTGTTTAATATTATTTTAATATTTTTGTTTAAAGATAGAAGAGAGTGGTCTTTGCGATAGCAATAACGATGTTATTATAACTAAACAGATAATTAAAAATGACAAGAGAAATTTGAAATTGGAAAATCCAACCAAAGGTACTTTTAAGAATAAGCGTTTATTACAAATGGATTCAAACAGATCAAACAGATTACTTTGTAATATAGATATAGCTAATAATAACAAAAACGAATACGTAACACAATTTTTTGATAAATTTAAATATTCGGAGAATCCCGAGGAGCCTCTTTTGAATATTTCCAAAAATTCTTATGACACTAGAAATTTGTGTTCTTATGGCCAAGCGCCTCCGTATTACATTAATTCGCCGACAATTTTGAATGCTGCAAATTGTTCCGTTGTACGATATCCTTGGTTAAACGATGAAATTCATTGGAAGAAAGTGTCGTCTATGCAAAACAAAAAAGATTCCATGTACACAGCTCCCACTTTTATAAACAATGATAATTTTTATAATGTCAAGAACGTTAAACCATTGCTAGCAAGACCAATTCTGAATTATTCTAGTTTTGTATCAAATCAGTATAGGCCTTTATAAAGGATTGCTTATCATTATATTTTTATGTATCTTTATTACGATGTAGTTAAATTCTCTGATTAAATAATAATGAAATTGATAAATTTTATTTTTAAACTCAAATATTGAGTTTTCTATAAGCAAGTTTTACTTTAAAACATTGATAATTATGTTTGTTTCAATTTTTAAGTAATCATGATCTATGCATGCAGACAATTTTTTTTTGATGTTACATTTAAAACCAACGTGCGTTATATATTATTAGCATGTAACTTTTATTACGAGACTATTAATAAACAATATAAATAAATCAATATTTTATATGCTTGAATCATAAGTGTAGGAATTTTTGTTAATGAACAGTATTGAATAGATTTTTACTCTTATCACGATAAAGTAATTTTCTTCATAATATTTTTAATACATTTCATTACGTATCATTAAATTATGTGGATAGAAATCATTTTAAGTACATTATAATTTTTGTACGTTGTCATTTTTATTAGAAATATGTTAAATTACATAAATGCAATTATATATCTGTTCCGTCATTGATGATGATCGTTAACCATTGTACACCGTTTTGTTTATATAAAAATCTGTTTCTTAAATTATCTAATTTCTGCGTTTTTTTTTTTTTTTATAATTAATAAATGTGTTTCAATATTCTTATTTCATCATTGTTAATTTAATAAACATTTTTTATAGTAAAAAAATAGTATTATTTTTTACCATATTACATACAGTGTAACGAGTACTAGAATTCAATGATAAATAGTACTTTATAATGGAATCTGACAATTGACTATTAAAAAGTTATTTATAAAAATATAAAGTATTAACAGAAATAAATTGAATTTTTATGTTAGATAATAACAATATGATATCCATTTTCGAATATCTATTTATTAAATTAGTGAGCTAAAGTAACTACAATATTCATTAAAGTTCGAAAATACGAATGGCTTTCTTCTAATAAGCTGCGCGTATCTATTGTATTAAAATTGAATACAAGAATACTCACGTTGAGAAGAAAACGTGTCAATTTAAGAAATCCAAAGCCAAGCATCTCACCTTTTTATAATTCATACTTTTATAATTTATTTTGTTTTTACAAGAGCGATTAGTTCGCGATTACATGATATCTTTTCGACGATAATTGTGTGAAACGCAGTATTGGGCAATTTGCACGCTACCAACGCAATATACGAAGAATGGAAACAAAAAATCTCGAGTTTCGAACAATGCGGCAAGGATAGAAAAATTACGGCACGACGAAGGGTCCTAAATATTTCAGAGCTCATCGCGGATGTAAGAGGAGATAATCACCTTGGTTGCGAGGTTCCGGCAATGAGAACCACGCGATGAGACTTACGTGTACCAGGTGATGTGTGACGTCGGTGTGGGTAGGGCCGTCGAGGAGAAGACCTTCGCCCGGCGCAATTAGGTCGTACATTTGAATTTGTATTAGTATGAATGAATGTATGTGTGTCATTGTGCTAGCTTGTAATTGTAAATTCGGGGATTATATTTCTCATTTGAAATTTAAATATCGTCGAATATTATGTAGACACTGACGTATCATTACCATTTACGTTAATTTACGGTCAATTTACTGCTGCTATTTTGTTTGGAATATACAGTTCAATGCCGAATATTTTTTGGGCCTGTAGAAATGCATTTGTAATCGTATTGTAAATTTAGTTGTAAATAGTAAGCTATTTATAAAATTATTCTGTATATTAATATAATTTTTTAACATTCATGCGGATAATTGAATAGCTATTTTTAGTCTTATATAAGCATTTAATTGCATTTTGATATAAAATAAAGATGATATAACAAAAATATAATATGTAAATATAAATATTATTTTTTCTTTTTGCTTCAGTTATAAATCACTTCTTTTATCATCCGACTACAGTGACATTTTTTGTGTTAACTCTTATGAGACGCATTGTAGTTCTTTGTTCTCCTTTCGTTACATTGCACAATGTTTAAAGTATATCAATGCATCAATAACTTTTCGTATTATGTACATTAATTTTAATATTCAAATTGTTGCCATATTATGTTAATAAATTATATTTAAATATATTTTATTTTTACTATTCGAGCCAAAGATAAATATTCTTTTTCATCACATGCCCTGTAAAATTAAATATTATATAGAGTATCATTTTCATATAACGGAGATGTGGTTTTGTTAAATAATTAAATTTATATTTACTTACAACGAAGGCCAACATTAGTAGCGATTCAATTCTAAAAGTCTTTCCATTATTATTAGCATTGATTGCATTTAATAACCGTAAAAAAAAATGAGTATTATGTCTATAAGGAAAAGCAATGCACATCCTGTAGAGACTACTATTGCCGTATATACGTATGTCATCTCTAATATATTATTCGTCTTTGCAAAATATAAGATAATATTTATATAAAAAAAAAACAATAAGCCCAGCAGTCCGATTAAAAACATCTGATGGTAAGAATATTGAATGTCAATAATTACATATTAATTTGTTGGCAATTAAGAGAATATATTTGACGTTATTTCTAATAAATTGTAAATTTTTTCTTTTTTCTTTCTTTTCTTTTTTTAACGAATAAAATACTTGTATATTGATAATACATTATAAGAATTTATAAATTGATATTATTATATTATTATTGATATTAAATTATTAAATTATAACAATGATTATACGAGATAACATTTTTTTAATGAAACCATTTTTATTTATAATAAAAGAAAGTGAAAAGGTAATTATAGATATTAACCTTAAACGCTATTAAATATTTACTTTCTACACAATTTGCTACATCGTTTCATTTTATTAATCACATTTTTTATTTCGAATTTCAAATATAAAATAGTTTTTCAAATAGAAATATAATTGATTTCCAGTACTTAATTTTCAGAAATTCATAAAATTAAATAAATTTGATAATATTAGTCTCCAGCTAACTCAATATACTCTCATAATAAATATATTTTTTCTCATTTGCGGACTAACCGGTGTATCTGGAATTGGATCACCACCACACTGACTTATAATATCCACTAGGATAAAGACAAGAAAACCAAAAATCAAAGATGTCATTATTAATCCTTCATTACTATCGTTAGGTACTTTATCCTTATAAAGAATATAAAATGCCAAGCCAAACAACACAGATATCAGGATCTTTTTTCGTTTAGTAAAAATATATTATTTTAATTAAAACATAAAATTTAATAAACAATTTTTTCATATATGAGATATTACAAATTGAAATATTCTTATAGGCTTAATGAAAGGTACACTGCTATTAGTGGAACACTTTTGAATCGGTGTTGCATACATAGGTCCAATCATTTCTTCTTTTATTTGGTGTCTTTATATTATTTTGAATGTGTTTTAGGTTAATGTAACGCTTAATTATGCGACGACAAAAATTTACAACAAGAATTTCAGTTGTCCGACGGTTTCGTTTTAACAAGGAAATAAAACGTAAAGATGAGTTATTTTTATTTCTTGAACACTATTTTTGTACATACACGTATCAATTGCGAAATCGTTATCGGACTTTAAAAAAATGATATACTTATTTCAATTTCTACATTTTTGAAAATACACACGTATACACATGCGCGTGTGTGTATGTATGTTTATTTATAGCTCATCTAATATATATATATATATATATATATATATATATGTATGCATGGATGTTTAAATTTATTTCAAAATATTTCTACATATTTATATTTATGTTTAACATGTATAAGGATTTTAAAGAAGATGAATAATATAATTCTCTTACGTAACTGCTAATAAAATTACAATATATATTAAATATATATAATTTATCTCAGAAAACATAATAATAAGCTAGAACTTAAAAAAATAAAAATACTTTCAGAAAATTATTGTTATACGACGAACACTAACAGGCGATTCATTATATTTTCACTTACATACTATATGTATATGCGTGTGTGTGCGCGCGCGTGTGTGTCGATTGATCGATAATATGGACGGAATTGAATTAATTACAAAGGTCCAAATTATGGACGAAGACTTTTTTTCATTATAAACAGGACGGATTGTGTTCTCAAATACAATGATATATCCACTCTCGTACGCACATTGCATAAATTGAGAAAAATATTTTTGACGAGCAGGATTTTTTATATTTTGTAGTATATATATATATATAGCATACATAAAACTATTGAAATTTATAGGATAAAATTATACATTCATAAATATTGTAATGTTGTATAATAATATTTATAGTTTAAAGAAAGTCTTACAAATTATATATTATGTAACAGCGCCGCTAGGATTTCTTTTAGCGCCATATCGAATTTATCCTCTAATCATTGATTATTTTTCTCTATTTACGATAGTAAATAAAAGCGAAAAAAAAACTATAAATTCAGTTTTAATTGTATCTGAAATGATAAAGCGTTTTCTATATTTAAGGCTCGACTTTGGAATTTCAATAATATGTTACAATAGTAAAATTTTGCTACCGATACAGTTTTCGGTAAATAATCGAACAATTTGAAATGTAATTGGAAGGACGAAATCTGATATTATTTAAGTCATTGTGTTACTATGTGTATAAATGTTTAAATTCTATAGAACTGAATGCATTGAGTTGTACTGCGTCGCTAAAATTTGAAAGTCGATATTATCCATCGGTGAATTTAAATACAAATTTTCAAATAAAGCATCTGATGAGTTACTATCTACCGGGTGAGACTGTTAGCCATAAATTAAAGTAAACTAATTGTCGGTAACGTACGAAAGGTACGACGTGTCGGATAAATTCATGATTATCGTCACAATTATTGTAGAACGGTCAAGCAATCAGAGTCATAATTGTCGAATTATTGAAATTGTCCTCTTGTATTACATATAACGCGCAGCATTCTCTTCCTCGATTGTTCTGAAAAAAGTTCTGCATACGCTCGCGTGTGCTTGAGCACCTTTCATATAATATTAGCTAATGGCGTCGAGAGCGAGATAATTAAATGAAGAGGAGAAAGATGGTGGGTCGCCTCTTAGAAGTATTTAATTGTAAAGAAGACGTCGACGGCGAAGACGAGGGCGTCGACGAAGGTGAAGAAGGCCCCGGCTATCAGCATATCCGCGTATTGCTTGCTCGCGTACGTATTGTTATTGTAGACGTAAGCGTAGTTGCTGTGAAGTTTTCTCCAGTTGTGGATAACGACACTGCCGGCGACAATGTGGAGTATCGTTCCGGTCGCTGAGAATAGCACAGACTGCAAGCAGAGCATCTTTTTATTATTAACGTGTTACGGTTAATTTGAAGCCTGTCATTATTGCCTTATCAGTGGCTTAATTTCAAATTTCGTTTTCGAAATAATGGATAATAATAGTTTAAAAATTCTATTATGTACTTTTATAAATTTTCTACTGGTTGGCGTAACGTACTACTTCATACAATCTAACTACCTTTTGAAATATAAACTGAAAACTTGAAATTCTATTTTGTAAATGTTAAGTAGTTGTATGCTGTAATAGTTCATTTTGTTCTCTCCTACCAGTCGAGCAACGGACAGTATAATGCTTGTTAAGATTTATATCCGTGACTTGCTATATTTGCTTGAAATATGAATATTTTATATCACGACGTTTAAATTATATGCATTTATGAAATATTTCTAAAAAATCATGCCATTTATTGTATTTTAATTTTGAATTGTATTAAACAAATTTTTTATCAAATTACATTTTACCGCTCATTGTCTTGATTATAAGACGTTTGTTAAATTTTATTTTAATTTCTTCAGATTTTTATATTTCATAATTTAACTTGAATATTTTTTTAGTTTTAGTAGAAATAAATTTTATGGCGATAAAATGATACAGTTAGACGTGTTATATCTAAATGTAGTTTATTATTAATTATAATTATTATTTTCATTACAAATTAGTGAAAAATAGAGAACATAAAGTTTTTATTATTATTAATATGATTGTATGGATATTGCAGTAATACTAGAAATGCATGTTTAAATATGCAAAAAAGTTAATTATTAATATTATCTAGACATTTTTTTTATTCATTAGGATTTAAGAATATAGTTTATTATATATTTCAGAACAATGAAAAAGTTATTTCTTTTACTGAATTTAATTTTGCATTTTACGAAAAATATCTTATGCTTTATATCAAAATCAACATTTTTCTTTTTCTTTAAATTAAATTAAATCCTGTAAGCGAAGGGAAATAATGGAAAATTGCACGTTAACTAGATTCCTTTTTCACCTTTTAATTTTTCCGTTAGGTTTTCGATAAAGATTTTATGTTACGCCTCGTTTGCGTGCAATTATTGATAATTGGCTTATAGTATAAAGACTTAACAGCTATAAGATTATATACCATTTATTAATATTACGAGTATTATTTATTCGTTAATATATATTTTTCTATGGTATACTTTTGATATTATGAATTCAATGATTCCAAAGTATTGTTCATTGTTATTAATATCGATTACTGTACAAACGTTTAAAAAATTAATTATTCTAGAGTACCTTAATTACTGAAGTGGTTAATAAACATAAAAATATTACAATTATATTTAAATTGAATATATAATATTAGTGGTATTCATAATTTTGTAAGTTCACATGTACATTATTTAGTGAAAAGTAGAATTTCGTCCTTGTGTTATTGCATAATGACACATATGGCACATAATGTTTATTCCTCTGGTAATGCATGTACGAATATTCATTCATTGTAATTTTATTACAATAGCGTACAGATCTGCTAAAAAGCTAATTTTTCGTTTTGTGTTAAATTTTTGTATTATTAAGAGAATTTAATGCTTATTTGTTGTAATTATGAAATTAAAGGGCCATAATTAATGCCACGACGAAGGCAATTAATTAATTGAACATGACATATTTATTTTCTAGTTAAATGATCTTCAATTCTCAATTATGTCACTTTACGTTTTAACACGAATTCTTAATATTTTGAGAATTAAAAATTAGTTGAAACCTTGTTTGCAGTTAACCCTGTGCCAAAAATATCGTGTAACAGAGAAAAAAAGTACAGAATATAGATTTCAACATTAAGGTGATGAATTACCGTTCTCTTGGGCATCCGGTCACCGAACATATGTCCAATGATCAATATGGTATTGATCAGAATGAAGCCCGCGACTGTCACGTAAATTATGGCGATGTCATCAATTTTCGGTTTCGGCTGGTACAAGAAGATTCGGTGAAATGAATTGAACGGATCGACGACAAGACCAACCGCGAATATGGATACAACCTGTAACAAAGGATAATTTTCGCGATAATGATTATTCTAATCAACGATGATAATTGCTGTATTCTTTTATGAAGTAAATTTATTTTAGAATGACATAAAATTAATTTACTTTTATTTCTAAAATATTTTTATTGAATAATTGCGTTATACTTAAAATAGCTTTATCACTTATTTTACATATAAAATATCATTATCGCGGATTTTATCGGTAATAATTCATACATCGTTAATTCCCAAGATATACAAATTTATGCTACAATCTGTATTTTTAATGATTCAACTACTTTAGACGATTACTTCTTACGAAGTATTAATACGTTAAGGAATTCGATAATCGATAACATTATAAATTTAATTAATTTCATTATATTCCATTTATTCATATTATTTTATAGAAATTAATTGGATTATATTACGCATATTTTAAAATAACTATTAGATAATTATTTTTAGAATGTATATTACATTTTATGTAAAGTACACAAACTTAATTTATATTTTATGATTCTGGCAATTTAAACTATTAATAATATTCTACTTGAACGTTGCTTTAATGGCAGCTATTCCATTTACGAGCTGCTTTTAATATTGTTTTTATGGCGAAATAATGATTTTAATAAACATTTATATACTACATTTACGATAGTTATTTTTAATAAAGGACCGCTATAATGTATAAGGAAATACATTTTTTTCTCAACTTGCAGTATTACCGCTTCTATTACCGAAGCCTAGAGTATTTTCGAAACATTTATTAAAATTGTTTAGAAAATTTTTTTGTATAAAATAGTATAAAATATATGAGATTGCTTAATGAAATTGATAAATACAAAAAAAAAAAAATACAAAAAAAATACAATAAAAAAGTAGATAAAGTGCTTGAAGTTGCAATAATTATATTGTTAAAGAATGAGTATGGTTGTCGTGAAAACAGTTTACTTATGAAAGTGGCACGCCAGTTCTGTGTGATAGTTTATTTCCAACTACACGGCATTATGTTAACAATACTTCAATTCTACTTATAGACATGTAAGTAATCAAGAAATTATGCATTAACCCTGCGCCACATTTCAACATAAATATCGGTCATCGGTAGTGCCTGGTTGTTTCCTTTACTTACAACGTTTGAATGTTGGTGCATCAAGTATAAAATAAAAAGTATGCTGATTAATCTCGAATACATTAGCTTTACAATGATATGTTCTAGAATTGTATACGATGTATAATTAAAATTATTCGAGATTATTGTAAACAGTTTAATGATAATTTCGTTTTATAATTAAATAACAACGGTTCGATAATATAAGGGGGTGTGGGGTGGGGACGAAATATAAACGCAATTTAAAATACGAGAATCATTAGAATGCGAAAGTAAATAATTGTGATAATAAAATTTTTTATCGTTGAGTAATTTCTTTGCGTCGATATAATATTACCACTTTATATCTAGTTGATTTTAAAATACTAGAAAATTTACGGATAAATCTTCTTTCTTTTTAAGCCATAACTGCTCCAACTATTTTCTCTAAAATAGTTTAAAGATAGTCGAGAATATTTCTTTGTGGATGAATGTATTTCTTTATATAAATTGAATACATAATTTGAATTATAACGCTATAATATATTATTATATTATTAGAATAACATTATTATTAAAAAGTGTACTTAACTATATTATTTTATTTCCAATGCATTTTCTTAAAAATAGAAACAAATTTTTCTGGACTTTTATATATTAATAATAGAAAACCTTAATATTTTATAAATTTACTAAATGAATATTAAGTACTTTTATGTTTTTTAAACGCAATTATTAGTTAAGTACAACAAATAGAGTCTAATTTATAAAATATATATAATTTATCATTTTATATCCATGAATACCTTAATTAATTAAATAATTGGTTTAATTAAATTAATTAAAATTTAGTCGTGTAATTAATTTCAGGATTTATAAAGATTGTGAATCGCAAGCGTCGTATAAGATCTTCTTTTTCTTCACAGTTTGGTCTCTATTAAATTTTCCATTAGCCTACTTCGACGATATTTGTGTGATTGTGTCGCTTTTTATTTATTTACGCTGTGCTGGTAGATTTTCGACGAAACTTTTAATAATTAAGTTATTGTCTTTCATTAGGTGAACAATCTGTTGGTTCATTAATTTTTAGAAAATTACTGACTGCAAAACATCTTTTTAATCAAATTATCGGCTACGTCTATGAAATAAAAATTTTATTTCGTTTATTTCTATATTAATAAATTATAGTTTATACAGAAAGATTTAAAATTTGTGTTATAAAAAAAAGGATTAAAATATTAACGTTATTTAAGGAAAACAAAAACAAATGAACACTTAATGTTTGTTAATGCAATAATAATAATAAATGAATGTTAGAAATTGAAATAAAGATTTATTTAAATGATTTCCTACTTTTCTTTCCACTTTAGAGTACATTTGCAACAAGTAAGGTTTAATATTAAAATCAACGGAGTTATGTAAAAGAAATAAATTAGAAATTAAACATTATTAAAAATTTAATTACTTCCAACGGAGTATCTGTTCTTAGAGACAGCATCTTACATACAGTTCCGACCGATGTTGTGGAAGTATAATTGTACGCGTTACTTTGACACACATACATTAGGAATTATCACATGTAGCTCAAGATGAATATGCAATTAAAATGCCATTAGGAGGCAACGCGATGAATATTGTAAATAATTTAAATATATGTGTACGGTCAGCAGCGATAAATTTCGAAATTAAGTAACTTTTAGTTAGTGATTTTTAATTTTATATTATATAATGGAGACGCATATTTTGATAAAATAATAGCATTGTCTGTAATAAATGAGAGGAGATTTTCAATCGGGGGGAAAGATAAACATACAAACGTAAAGAGGCGAATGGTGTGATGTTGATGATGATGTGATGCGAAAGAAGTGTCTGATGTTCGTTGTATTCTGCCGAGCTCTCATGACTTTAATTCGAATGTTTTTGAATTCTATGACATTATTCATTGCAATATTAAGGGATTAAACTTTACTATTCAATTAAAATTTTTTTTTTTTTTATCAATTTTTATAGCAATGACGTTAATGCAATCTTTAAATATCAGATACTTACTCGACGTTAAATAAGTAATATTAAATATTATTTACAAGAAGAAATATGGGCTTGGTGACTTTGGATCTAATTTCGATAGTACTGCATTTTTACGTATTAAGATATTAACTCAGAAACTATGTTGATCCATTGAAATTGTTAATTACCATCTTATACGAATAATAGTTATTTAACACTAGGAATGCCCAATGAATGGAGTCTGAAACTTTGATTCTTAATATTCGTACAAACTCAAATTTGTATGTATTTTTTTTTTTTTTGTTTATAGATAAGATCAATTTCAAGGATTTTTCAATTAATATTAATGTGTAGACTGTCGGCAATGCCGACATTTAAGAGTTAATTCAATCGTGCAGTGCTAAGGCCACATCTATCGGTAATATGATTCATGCTTTATGCTTTTGATGAATATCTATGACTCAAAGATGACAGAAGCAGCATGCCATGCATTCTGGACTAAACTGGAGTTAGAAAAAATAACGATAAGCAACAATAAAGATAAAAACGAACTATAATTAACTATTGGATAAAAATAAAAGATTAAACGAATGTAAACTCCGCGGCGATTTATCGGCAAAGTCCCCAGCTCCCGGCAATCCGGTAAATCCCGAGTGATGAACGATGCGTGCAAATATATCTCACCACTTCGATGACTTTCAGTAATATCGACTTTGAGCTGACAACGTCGACATCGAGTTCCTTGGCGACGTGCGAGTTCTGCATTACGCCCTCGTCCGCCATCCTGACTCGCTTGTGCTTTCCTCGCCTGTCGCCCAGCTTGACTGACTTCTCGGTGTCCTGTGCCGCCGCCGTTTGTTCCGCCGCTATTACGTGCCCACGACAATCGTCCCCTCCAGCAGCCGGCTAATGCTCTTTTAACGGAGCTTCAGGGCCGCTCGCGTAGATGCTCCCCGTAACACACGTGTGCGCGGCAAGCGATCCGGCACGGCTGGAAATGGAAAATTCAGCTGCTTAATTTGGTGGAGAGGGGCGAGCGCGCGCTCCGGCAATGGCCGAGCTATTGTTGTTGCTGCGGCCTCACTCGATCCCGGGAAAGCGATAAGACTGCCGAGCGCCGGATTCCTGTGCCTCGTTTTTGCTTTCGTTCGGCTTCTAACTATCGTGCGAGCCTCTATTTTTTTTTTCTTTTCGTCGGGTCATTCAGCTGCCTGTTCCGCTCTTGGACGCGCACCGTGCCGGCATTCTTTCTTTTCTTGGAGTTTCTATTGCGCCGCGTTGTTCCCGATATTTACTTGGAACGCGAAGTTTGGTGAGATGGTGTGCAATCTCTAATTGCCATGATTTATGCCATTATGTAGAAATCACGATGGTGGATGGCACGGGGGGGGGCGGACGAGGAGTTTTTGTGTCAGAATGTAATGGAAGAAGGGCCCGTAGTTTGCTATGCTTTGCAAATCCAATTTACGAGGAAATCTAGCCTGTGGAGGGAAAATTTATTCCACATCATCATGTTTCGTATCTTGCGGTTTTGCTATTGGCAAAGAACTGCATCTCTCTTCGTTAAGAATTTTCGATAATATTGGTAGAGTGGCACGAAATGACGAAACGGTAATTATTTAGGTTTCAGCTACGCGATTAAATTGTTATTTAACATCCAATACACACAATGCCAAGAATAAATATGCTTATTTGTGATTAAAAGTTTTTGTTTTTTGTTTTTATGCTTTATGACAACATTAATCGGCATTAATAATAATTAATTTATAATTATGTGCATTGAATAGGATAAACGGAGACGATAAGTAGCGCTGTATTACTAATGTTTAATTTAACTTGTAACAAGGGCAAACGACTCGGTACTCTAACGCTACTATGATAAGACGTTACAGAGTAGAAAACCGCTACGTCCTGACGTCACCGAGTGGAATGTAAATCGCTTGAGCGATGAAAATTTTCTTTATAAACAAACGGTAAAGGCAGCGTCAATCCTCACTCATAAATAATACACATTAAATTTGTCATTCGGTTTCGAATTCAAGATACACGCAATCATGGTTTTCGCCACCTCCGATCTCACTCCACTCGCATTCATACACGCCTCAAACATCCTTAACACACGGTTTTTATCGACCCACCGACGACTCCACGCATTAAACAGCTACGCGAAAATCTCATTGCTCAAACACACGAGACTTCATTTGGCACTACTCAATCTTTAAATCACCAAATTTCCTTGCATTGCCTTCGAACGGAGAGCTGCGCAACTCGATCATTTACCTAAGTTTTCCGTTTAAAAAATCGCCAGAAAAAGTGGAACGACATACTCGTGCCCTACCTCCAACATCCTTTCCTTACCCACACGAGCTAAGATTCATAATACCCGTAGCATGTGAGCGCGACACCTACAAACTCTCGTGACGTTCTCGCGCCACAATGCCAATGTCAGGTATCACACTCGAAGGCGGAAGTTGATTCGGCAACTACGCGCATAACATTGGGGCGCAGCATCCGAAGCCCTAGAGAGCCGTCCAGGTACCGGCTAGCTAGGCTGGAGCGAACCGCTGATCTCGCGTCACGATTCACAAGACCCCCCGGAGAAAAAAGGGGCCCGAGGCGGCGTGCTTCACTCGCCGCTTGGAAAGTGCACGAGGAGCTCGATCCCGATGGGAACCACTGGCCGGAGAGGAAAGACCGTCCGCGTACTCCCGGAATAACTGTTCAATAATTATTACTACCTGTCCGGGAAAGTAGTGGCGCGCGAGGCCGCTTATATCGCTATTGTACTTTCTTTTTATAACCTTGCGCCGCGTGGATGCATTTTCCTGCTTTCAAGCGCTGGCTCGTTGCTCCACGCCGCCGTTTCGCTCGAGCGGACGACGGGCTGCCAGAGTGCTTTACGAATTTTTTTCCGTATTTCGGAAGGCGAACTTCTTCGCCCCCTTCGGCTCCCACAGCCTGACATGAAAATTCGGGGATTAGGATAACGCGCGCATCCAACGAAAGGCTCTCGATCAAAGTGTCTCATCGACGCGCAATCGCTTTCGAGCCCCGCGACCCCCCTGGAGTAATAATGTTTAAAGCTCGCTCGGCTTTATTTCGATCCTTCTCGCGCGGGTCCCTTTCGTAAGCTTCCCCGTCCCAATAATCCGAATAACCCAAACTTGCCCTCCGTACTCCTGATCCCTTCAACTATATTCTCGTACGCCTCTATTTCGACAGAACAATCGTGCACGACCGGGCGCGCGCAATATTCATATCGAACATCCACGTGCTACGTATTCGTCGCATCACCGCCATGGTGGGCGTAAGGACGCGAGCGAGAAGGGGAGAGACGGGATCGTTGGAGCCGGTCGCCGATATCGGCGAATGGCGTCCTCAGTCATCGTCAGGCACTTTGCACACCAGCGTCCGTCGGCCCGAGGCGTGGCCGCGCGACGTAACAAACTCGCGCAATGCAAGGACATGTTCGCACCTACGCTCGCTCCCAACGGTCCTTGTCGTCTACCTTCTCCACCTCCGTCTCCTCCACCACCACCGCCACCACCTCCTCGCCCTCGTTGTCTCAGTCGTAGCTATCGACCCTGCCGTCCTCGTCGTCGACGCGGTCTTCACTGTTCTCGACGTAGCCGATAAATCGCGCGCACGCACCGTCGCACGGCTTGGCTCGAACTGCGAACGCGAGCGGCCGCGGACGCGTCGTCCACCAGGTCTCGTCCCGTACGTGGGTATTCCTCACGGTGTGGGGAGCGCGCGCGCAACTTCTCCGACCCGCTCGTGCACCTCGCCCCTCTCGCTCGTTCATGCGCTCGGCCGTTGCTGCCATCGCAGCTGCCAACACCACCACTACTACCACCACCACCATCACTACCACCACCGCCACCATCATTACCACCACCGCCACCACCGCCACCACCGCCACCAACGACACCAACGACACCACCGCCACTTCCACCGCCTCGAGTACAGGTACTGCACGACAGGACGAGAAAAGCATCCACCCCGAGGGCCAAGATGGGATGCTGCCGATGATGATCTATAATAAGGCTGTCTCGAACTTACCTGAGGATCGGCCTTCCGGCTTTGAGGCTGGCGGCGACTCGGGATTTAAAAGATATCGAGTAGGCGTGAAGGACACGATTTCTTTCTAATGCTTCCTCTTGCTGCTCCTTATCGCATTGGCGTATTGGTAATTTGCACGTTCGTTGGCGTTTTTTTGCATTGGCTGCTGTAGCCGTCGGTCGTGACACGAGAATGAAAGGAAGACAGCTTTTTGGATTCATATTTTATAATTATTTCGTATACCTCCTGCCCGACCAATTGCCGCTCAGTCCTGCACGGTCGATGTACCAAATTTTCTTTGCGTACCTTCGTTAATTATATGCTAAATGCCGTCCAATCACGCGATTGAATAATTTTATGAGGAAATTTTGGGCACGAAATGATTTATGAGTATATTGATGATATAGATGATGGATCTATTGTTGTAGGACGACAAATAGTGAATTTAATCGCAATCGTTGTTTATTGATTACTAATCGGCTTATCGTTGCTCGCAATCGCTTACCCGCTGCTTTGATTACCAATCATATATCGCAATTTTTTTTCAAAAAATTCTGCTCTCCGTCCGTAATGTTCTTTTCAATGATTCCAACGATTATATTCCCGTGGGGGATGGCTGCGAATCGATCGATAAAGCTGTTTTAATATAAGAAATATAGACTCCATTAATATTGGTGTAAAGTAAAAGTGATAAAATTACTTTTCATACGGTCTTCCGTGTAATAGAAGGTTATCCAATGATTACACGACATTTACTCTTAATCATCCATATTTAAGAATTCAGAACCTGTATTTTATCCGAGAAACCATGCACTATAAAATTTTTAGATAATCTTGAGCCTATGGTTATGTAATTTCTCGACATTTCAATACAATAAGCTCTTTTTTACCAAATATTTCTGGCATGATCGATGTTTGAATGTAAGAGAAATACATTGCGTTACGTCTTTTCACGTTGATAAGAAAGTCTAACACAACCATATTTCTGTGAATTTGCGGTTTCTAATGAGCCGTGGCAATGCATTAAAATCAATAAATTTATCACTCGGAGCCGAAAATCCCGTGTCGCACTCGTTCACTACATCAATTGAACTAGCGTCCCAAAAGCCCGTAATTGCCGTGAGCGAACTACATTGGAAAATCATAAAGAGAATATTATTAGTAGCGTAGAAGGGGCATTGCACGTACGATGTGCAGCCGTTTTCATGTCGACCGAGGGGAGTGGAAAAAGAGAAGGAAGAAGTTGGAGAACTTAGTGCACGTCCTCGGCCTCTATCCGCTGGAACGAATTGTGGCCATGTAATTGTATGGGAGGCACAGCATTACCCGTAATGCAGGGTGTACAAACATTGCGGGGGGGGGGGAGCAAAGCGTTTGCCATACGAGCTATCGAGCAAACGGATTCGAAGATTCGCGATTGTTGCATCCTCTCTCGAAGTCGCCGCCCATTACCGGATGGACACTAGCAAATATTACCGAAATTATTATTACCCGTAGCACCAATTATTAATTAGATGGTACACGAAGTCCCTCGGAGCGTTTGGCACTGCTTAAACGAGAATTAATCACCGCCGAGTCTGGAATTAACGAGTGGCTTGTATTGCGTCATTATCCGGACGAGGCGTCGTATCGCGGATATAAACAACGAGGTCATTATTGTAAGGGCTGGATTTTAATCTGATAATGAAAGAAGAGATATGTGAAAGTGTAGATCCGAGTAACGAGTGAGAATTATCTCGTGAAATTGTAGACCTAGAATAATGGCGCGGATAAGTAGCGTTAGCCTGCAAGAGCAACTTTGTAAATTTGACGGCGTCCTTTTTATCGAATCTAGATCGCGACGTTTGTTTGTAAAATTCAGGCTGCGTGTTTAGCGGAGGTAACGATTAAGCAGCGCTTGGCGAGTAAGTCGAGCATCGTCGGTGCGCAATAACAAACGAACGAAAAGTCGCAAACGTTACGAAACGAAAACACTCGATCCACATATTACAATGTAATTTTTGGTATTAACGAGCATCTCTCGTGCACGCGCGCGCGCGAACGCACCACATGCACAAGGGCGGTGAGAGTCGTTGTTACGTGGTAAAATAACTAAGCCCGGAGAACTAATTATATATAGAACGGACAGAGTAGGTGCGTACGCGCGCACGCGCGCGACAGAGAGGGAATTACTCCTCGGCGGTGCAGAGGTGAGGAGTTGCGAGGGGAACGGTGAAAACGTAAACACAGCGTCGTACGGTTGTTCCGTAATACGAAGCGGTGTCGTGGACTGGTCGTCGAGGTGGAGGGGCGGAAGGAGTTAGGCGGTCGAGTGGGGCTCAGCAGCAGTGCAGGCTTATAGTTAATAGAGTGGGTGTGCGAGTGCGCTCGCGCACACGTACGTGAACGGTAGCGCGAGTAGTGGGGGCTACGCGTACCGAAACCGAGCACATGGGCGCGGTCGAGCATAAGCGCGATACTGTGCTGCCTTCGTCTACTATTCAAATTCGACGTTGAGGAAAGTGTTTACACTGGAAACTGCGTTTCTTTCTCATTTGCACGAGGCGGAAAAGTTGGGCGGAAGGAGGAACGAGCTTTTGGAATCGAAGGCTGGAGCCTTAGCTCGCGAGTTAGGATGAATTACGTAGCGATTGCGAATGCTGCATTGCTGGTGTTAAAAGGAAAATAAATTTCGGATGGGAGGGACTCGCAGTGGGACAATTGTTTTTAAAAACACCTGGCTGGGAGGAATTTTTGCTGGAGCATTGAAGAACGATGAGGGTCAGGCGAAAATTAATTTTTTTTTCGCTGGACTATGCTATCGTCTTTTGACGCAGGAGAAGGAAATTTGTCTCCGTGATAAATTGTGTAACATGGAAGACCGAGAAGGAGGGGTGGGTTTTCTTCTTTTGTTATTATAATTTTTTTTATGCTGCGCTTTTTATAGAAAATTTAATCGCCAAAATCTTAATCGCCATTATATTAAAACATGAATTTTTTATTCTGCAACGTGTCTCGATTTATTTCATAAAAATTGCCATATTAGAAGAGAGATGATTATACTGAAGAAACAAGGATTGTAATATGTCAGGCAAATTCTTATGCCATTAACTAAAGAAATTCTTATAAATTCTCTTACTTATAATTCATTGTACATGTTTGCTCAAAAAATTAGGCGTGTGTTGTGACATAGTGAAGCAAGCCTCTTCGAGTAAGAAACTTTTTAAATTGAAAACTTGGTATAAGAAAATTTCATATATAAATCAAGTTTTTTGTGCTGCACACGAACGAATTGAAATATTTTTTTATTCTTAACTTTCAATCATACTATTATTAAATCAACTATTAATCAAGGTGTGCCAGTCGACTGATTTTCTTAAATTTCTTTCTTTCTTTCTTTCTTTCTTTCTTTTTCGATATTAATAACCGCGTACACGCATCCGTTTCCTATTATATTAATATTATTTATTTCATGCAAAAATATACTGAAATAGTCTTTTCCTTAAACATTATATTACTTATTCGTTCCTTTACGAAGGTGCTTAATGTATTCCAAAATTATTATGTACGTTAACGGTAGTCAAATTGTTATTCTCATTTTCCCGATTTTCTTTAAGACAGAATTATAATAAAATATAATTTTTTTGATTAATTTAGTGTCTGTTTCTCCCATTTATTACAATATATTCACTTAGATTCGCTTAAATTAGTTTTTGAGTTCAATTAACAGCTAAGGTAAAGAAAAGTTAATTAAATGGATGGACGTTACATAATCTGCTGTATTGTTATTAAAATTATTAATAAAATAATTTTTAATGAAAACAACATTATATATTGATGTTAATTTTTACAACGATGACTCAATGGTTACAGCTTAAAGTATTAAGCAAATATTAGTAATTTGCAGTAATTGTATGACCTACTTTTCGTATGAACTTATAAATATTTAGTGCTCTGGAGTACCATTTACAAGTTTATTAGCTCTTAAAAGATGATGAGAAGTAGATTAAGTTTTATTTTAGATAATGTTGATCAGCTATATATTAAAACAAATTATTATTTTTGAATTCGAATATTTAATTTTATGTGCCCTTTCAACTAAGATTCTTTCAGATTCAATGTTAACTTAACGGCTAAATACATATTTTGTACAACGTCTGATTTTTTGCAAAATTTTTTATTATACAATAATCTATAAAGTTAATATTAAATTTATTTATAATGATAATTTAATAAGAGTAATGAAAGGCAATACTTAACGTTATTATGATTATTATTATAATTATATTCAATTATTATGATTGTTAGCGTTATTGTCATTATGATTGTTATTGTTATTCTTGTTATTGTTACGGGTATTATTATTTTTATTATTGAAAGTTATTTTTCTTCTTCGTCCTTTTCTCTTCTTATTATTATTATTATATGCAAAGATTTTTATGTTATAATTTATGTTACATCTCGTATTTTACTTTTCAAATACATACGTATTTATTTGCGCTCAAGTATAAAGGAAGACATATTTATTTATATTAACTCGATAAAAATTTTTAAAACGTAGACCTTTTAAGTTAAAGCCTAAAACAATTAAAATAATTTCCTGCTATAATAGACTCGAATTTATATTGAAAAGAAACTGTTTACATATTTTGCAATGAATATTATACTAAATATTATAATACGAAAATTTTTCCGGTAAAGTGATTTTGTTTGAACTATACTTTTTCTTTCAATCGTGATGCAAACAGAATGGAGTACAAGGTAATAGAAACCGTATTCTCTTACATTTTATGTGAATGGAACGAAAATCTGGTTTCGTGCTAACTTGATACGCGCCGTGGAACTCAGGGCTTCCATGCACCTGTGGAAAAATCAATTATTAGAGGTTTCTGCACATATTTATTGTTGTATTAAGTACACAATTTATTGATCATTCTCTGAGTTATTGACATATTATATTCGTAAGCTTAAAATATTCTGAACTTGAGTAAAAATATATTAAAAAATCTGTATACATAAATGAGTATACTTATTTATCATTATAATATTATAATTTGTACGGATCTATGATACATTATGAAATCATGTCTTTGATATTAGAATTAAATAAATTTATTATAATATCTATGTTTATAATAATGAATGTCACATTAAAATCAGCGAAATAAGAAGACGCAATAAATTATGCTATGAAATAATCCTCCGAACTGTTTCCAAACGATTACATAAATCATAAGTAATTTAACCGAATAACATTTGAATTATGAATTAATACTATCAATGTAGTTAAAACGATTTGTCAGAAAATTTACGATTAGACTGAAAAAGAGAATGCACACTTCCTCAGGTAAGTAGATTTTTGTGTAGTCAGTTAGCATAATAAAATCCTTACACGTTCCGTAGCTTTCTTCGAAAAACGCGAAAAGTCATAAATGCAAATTTATTTACGGAGATTCACTTTTTCACATTGTATTTCAATAGTCTGTACTCCCATAGCGAAAGTGTAAAAATATTGCATAAGCCCGCTTATTACAAAACATCAGCTTAATCTTTTCCTTACTGACTGTACTAACAGGCTTAGTAAAACAGGATCGACTTTTAAAAAACCGTTGTGCTATTGACTTGGGAAATGTTGTCATTAAGCGCCTACACTATGCACACGACCAACATCTTTTGCACGATCATGCAGAAAAAATTGATCGTGCGTAGGGTTGAAAGGTAGAACAACCACTTTTGAAAAAGAAAAGAATGGCGACCGGAAGTGACGGGCTTATCAGAGGGAGCTATTAGCTGAAATGTTCTTAAAATGTGCTTTTGTCATGAGAAACTTTATTCTGTATTTTACCTTTCGCGATGGTTGATATATGACTGTGAAATTTTTCTGTGTTTGAAATGCTTTTAAAATTTGATTCATTGATTTACATAGGGAAATTTTAGAAATGAAATATGATGAAGCAGGACAGGTGATTATTATTTTCTCTCTCTTTTCAATATATCATTAAAATAGAACATTAGCAAGGTGATAAAAATTTTTTTATTGTTTTTGTCGAAAATTAAGAATATTTACGCGATTATTTAAAACTTCGAATAAGCTTAAGGCTTAATCATTGTGTTTAATTTTCAGATGAATTTAATATTATGTTCAAAGAATGTCAAATAAATTGAAATTTATTATCAATATACTATAGATGCTTTTAAGGACAAAATTTTTTGTTTGGATATTTTCTAAGTATTTAACTAAAGAATCCCAATTATATCTAACTCATTTGTTTTACGTATGATTTAATAAATTCTATAAATCAATATATTTAACATAAATAAATTCAGTAAAATTTCAATGGACATTTAGAATAGACATGTAGAGTAAGGTAAAAATTGTCATTTACAAAGTGTTGGAATATTTATTTTAACACTATTGAGATATAAAACCAATTTTTCCATTTACTTAAATATTTAATTTTACATCTATTTTAGATGTATTTTAGGTTGGCATATTCTTTATTATTACTTTCAAAAATGTATTGAAAAAGACTTTCGAATAAATTGTTGATAGATATTACCGAATTCTTCTAGAAGTTAATATTAATATGAATACGTAACGTAGAAAACAATGTGTAAATAAAATCATTATTTTCATAGATAGTAGAACAAACGGATAAATGGCTAAACGAAACTAATTACAAATTGCATTCATTTGTATGATTTACAAGATAATTACCAGTTCTAGCTTTCCGATTCAAATCTTGTTTATGTAAGTAATAAAATCAGCTGCTGAATTGCAGCATTGAAAAAAAATTGTGATCAAGGGTGGCAGTCACCCGTAACGTATCACCGAGGTCAAGTAACATTAATTGATGCACATTATAATAATGGACATCATGATGTACAATGAAAATACTTCGTTCTATTAATCATACCAACTTACACGGTGATGACTAAATCAAGCATGAATTACATTGTTGTGTACATATATTTCTATACAACAAGCAATAGATAGATTTCATGAAAATACCTTCATTCAATCGACACTATTACATTTAATCACGATACATACAGTCTTTATGTATTTCCACTGTTGATGTAATTAAATTGTTATTTACAGATTTGAAATATATGAATAAATAGACAACCTCTCATTACATCATCATTGTAAATTTTATATTTATAAATTTAGTTTGCAAATATAAATATATTAGAAATTGATATTTTCTACGCCCTATCGCATATAATTTTCTGTAGATTGTCAAAGTTTTAGACATATCTAAGTAGATCTGTAATAAATTTATTGTTTTACTTTAGAATCAGCCGTATAAATCAGCTAAACATTTGAATCTTTAAACGTAATGCCAATTACATAAATATAATTAATTATAATTATAAGAATTAATTACACATTATAATATAACTAATTTGGTCTATAAATTCGTAATCGTAGTTATAATAGTTAAACTAATAATCTTGTATATAGAAAGTATTCTATTTATTTTCTTTCCTTTTCATTATTGAACATAATTGTAAGGAGATTATTGAAGAAACAGTCAGCCTGAATACAATTTTCAATTGCAAACACTTAGTCATCAAGAAAACAAGTTGACGTCTAATTTATAAAGTTGAAGATGTAGATTCATCTTGAACAATTAAGCTTATTAAACTAAATTATGTTTATTTGCGGATGCGGATAAGGATTTTGATAAGCGGAAAAGGAAAGACAGTATTAAAACAGCTTATTTTTTTTGGTTTTTTGTCTTTTTTTTTAAGAACCCTTGATGATTGAGTATGAAATAGAAAGAAACGCGAAGTTTGAGAAGTTTTGAAAGAAAATATAAAATTTCTTTATAATATGTTGTACTATTTAGTAATAAAAGTAGTTCATATTAATACAAATAATAAAAATAAATGCGTTCGGTATTAAGGCATCAGTACTGAATTTTTTTGTCAACGTATCAAAATATTATACAACAATGCATTAAATCAATTTTTAATATGTTTTTAAAATTGATTTATTTAAAAAAATTTAATAACTCAACTAACATCTTAAAAAAACATGTTTTAAAATGTTGAGTGTACTTTTAATATTCGGATAATTGTTAAATTTTTATTTAAATAAATCATATTAAATTTGCGATGTTGTATGTTTTACTTTTATTGTTATACAATATGAAGTTGTTCCCTGCTATCGTTTATATTATATGTTATGATTACATTTACAAAAGCGTAACGAAAATAGTCTTACAAGTCAATTACAATTTTTTTTTACTAATATTAATTGTTTAAGCTAATTCACAAATAAAAATGACTAAACAACCAATAGAATTAATAAAGGATATTAATTATATTTTACGAATTGCTGAATTTGTAAGTAATTATACAATGTTAATAATAAATATTAAAAGTAAATTTTTATTAACTATAATATTTTTGAGGTTACCTGTTTATTAATAATAATATTATCGCGATGCGATTATAATATTTACCGAATGTGGGCCGTACATGGATGGCTTTTAATTTCGTCAGTTTATATAATTGGCTATGTGTTTGAAGATCCAAATATTTGGCTGGTATTTGTTTACTTTTTTACTTACTTTTATTATTTACTTTTTTTTTTTTTATTCTTACGTAATATGATAAATTTATCAATAATGTGAAATTGTCTATACATATTAATATATATTAATTTCAGGAATTCATTTTTCTAGTATTGTATTTCGTTATTATAATATTTGGTATATTTACAAGCTTAAATTATTATTGCATCATTCATATTACTTTTGGTACGCATATCATTAATTTTGTACTTTATTTTAATTTACAAAAATCTAAGTCTTTCCTGGTTTCAGCAGCAGCTCTACTCGCTACGGATATTGTACTTCTTATAATTGATAAACGAAATAAATAAATTTACTTGTTTTAAGAAAATGTATTTTTCATTTCAACATATTTATATAAGTAATGATATAATATTTATTTATTAATAACTATGAAAACATAAAGTCATTACGAGTATTGTAGCGATTTGTAGACTAACGATGTCTATTAACCATTCTTCATGTCTAAAATAATATCACATACGAGGCAAATCATTGATACTAAATGAAAATAATATTTATTACATATAAGCTTATTTAGAATTAAACATATAAATGTATATATGGAATAAATTTTAACAAACCTGTATTTAGAATTATAAATAGGTATCGTTCTATCAGTTCCGATTGCGGATCTAAAATAATGAAATATAAAAAATTTATATTCATTCAACAGCTTTGACGTTAAGTTGAAAATTAATTGAATTGAATGTATATGTATTTTCAATATTTTTTTATAACACTTAAATTATTAAATATATATTTCAAGGTCAAATTTACCAGTTGCATTCTGTTCGTTTCGTGACACTCCGAGCTTGTTCTGATTTATTTCTATATATGTTGTTGTTGCTAAGAAAAGTTTTACTAGGCTAATTATGAGTAAACCCATTTCCTTAAAAAATCGTTATATATTATTAGGTTAAAAAAACATTGAGAATTTATTTTATATGGAATTTCTCAATTTTTTTATTTATGCCGATAATTTTATAACATGCTAATAAATATATACTATTCATTATAAATATTTATAAAAGAAAGATTATAAAGAAGAAAGATACATAAATAATTATTAAGTTCAGTGTTATTTTAAGGTTAAAAAAATGTTGATATAAAAATACTAGAATATTAAAGAATAATGAGGTATGTATACTAACGATGATAAGTGTTTTTGTAAAGAAAATACATTCAATAAGGAGTCCAATTATAACGCTAAGAAAGGATTGATAATATGCACTGACAAATATTGTATCAGATAGTTGAGTTACGCTAACGACTGTAATGCTCATTATCTGCAAAGTACATACATTTTTTAGTTTATAAACATATATTAAAATTATGGTAAATTCTTGATAAATTAATTACCGAAACTATAAGCCTTAATACAAAATTTGGGTCTTGCAATATTTCCATGGAGGATCTAGTCATTTTGATACTTGATGTTGCAATATATTTAGCTCAAAATAGAAATAAATATACTTATGACACGTAACTATTATGAAGTTGTCACCTTCCCGATTATATAAAACATCGAAATTGAAATTCATTCGTTATATACAAAAAATTCGAATAATAATTTTGAGAAATCATTTATTTATCATAATATTTAAATACATATTTTTCTATAATATAAAAATATGAAATATTGATTACTTTAAAATACAAATAGTAGCTTACTAATGTGTAATTATTCTACGTAGGTACGCTTTACAGTAAAATAAAAATAAAATATTCTACTTATGTAGATAGATATATAATAAATTATAAATTTTTCTATATCATCGAAAATTATTACAAATATAATCAACTTTTCATGGTAAAAAGTTTCGTAAAGTGTATATTGCTATATGATCGTGAATTATTTATAAATAAATAAATAACTGCGCATTTATGAATTGTCGTATATTTCTATCGATTTTACGTATGTAAAATGGATTCAATGAATGATATAAAATTTACAAAATGTAAAATTAAGTAAATTTTCTACGTAGTCTTTTATGAATTTAATTAAATTCTTCTTTGGCGAAGTGTAGAAAAGTTAGTATCAAATCAAGAAGATATGTTGCACCTTCTAAGACACACAAAGATCCAAGGGCCAAGCCAACCTGATAATGAAATATTAATCAGTTTCTACTATGACGTTGCATTTATTATTAGTTTATTTATATATTTGAAACATAATCATCACAGAGAATCATTAGTTTTCGTACTATTTTTTTGTTATGCTTATTACATTTTTTATTATCAAATTTAAGTCCTTGGACTGTTAAATTATATATTAATAACATCAATAATTTCATTCATCTAATAAAAATATTAATTTCCATATTAATACGAATTACGCCTAAATATTAATCTTATCTTATTTACATAAGTATTATGTAAAAACATGTAAGATAAAATAATTAATAGACTTTTTAATAATGAGATTAAGTGTTATGCAAATAGTTATATTTAAACACTTAAAATATTTTTATTTCAAACGGAGTAACTCACAAATATTAATGCATTATTATTGGTGTATTTACATTATTTATATTTTTTTAACTCGAAATATATATTATATTTTCATATTTCAATAATATGATTATATAATGTATGCAGAAATTTGAAAGAATTTTGTACGAAGATAAAATATCTTGAGCAATAATAAAGAAGATATTTGTCCAAGTAAAATTTTTGGAATTTTCATAATGAATCGTAATACATTAAAAAATATTTATTTTCTTTTAAGAGCTTAAAATTGTTTCTATAGTTATTAAAAATATTATAAAACATTTCAAACCACAGACCACAGCCTTACCTGTCTTTCACCTGCAACGTGTAAATACTTATGTTCACCCATGTATCCATGCCAATAATGAAGTGCCGTTCCTCCAACCGCTATGAACATGAACATCCCTATGAAGTTCATGATGATTTCCTAATATGTGCGTAAAATTTTATATCGTTATGGCGTATTATTTTTTATTCGTGGTATGGACTGCATAGTTTTTAAAAATTCAATTACCACAAGTGACTTCTTCTGGTCCATGTTTCCAAAACAAAAACTAACCAATACCACACTTGTGTAAATGAAAAATCCTACGAATACTCCAGATGCAACTATTTCAGCATCTGGATTTTTCTCTTCGTTTAAATTCCATGTCCCACCAACGCCCAGAAATTCTCCACCGTATCCAGTTCGATAGAGAATAATAATTATTAAATTTAGTACCTAAAACATATTAATGTTTCATTAACTGTGACTAGAAGCGAATAACTAAAACCTCTTCTGATTCTTCGACAAATAATAGACAAATTACATAGTTTCATATTGTATTACAAGGATTTTATTAATTATTTACATAATTTATATATTTAATTATTTATTTAAATTAAGTATTTCTTTAGATAACTTAAATTAACAATAATATAAAAAATTTCAGTTCTAAAAAGGATTTTATTATTTATAATGTAATAAAAATATTTACTTAAGAAATTTAATTTATTTATATTTTATATAAGAATATATTTATGTTAGAATTTCCGGTATTATTATCAAATATTTCCTTCATTGTACAAATATTGCATTTATCAAATGTTAAAGAAATTTAATGGGGTGGATAAATCATCTCCAATTAAAATTGTTTATTTTGAGAAACAATTACAAACATTTTTACTCCGTTTATATTGTTTGCCCTATATATTACACTATAATTATAATTGGCTAATAGTATGTGATATCTACATACCCTATCATTTATTATACAAAATTTCATATAAGTACAGGTAATCAAAATCATTAGTATATAACTTTTTACATAAATCTCTAATTTAGGAACATAAATTGAAGGACCTAAGTGCTTTAGCTATGTAAATATTTAAATTTATAAATAAATTCGGATCTCAAAATTTATTACATACTTAGTATGCTTAAAATTTGTTTTATTTATACTTAACATGTTAAGTAAAATATTTTGTTTATGCCATTATCAATTGTAAAAATGTCTAATATAAACATATGAGATTACAGTTATGATACGTGTATTACGTATGTGATTCATTGTTATGATGATGAAAATAGTTTCATTCAGCAAACATTGTGCTTATCGCTTAACTGATACACCTTATGAATCACGCCTTTCCTTAAAATAGTTAGTTTATAGGATTGTAGCTATAGCAATGAGAAAGAATGCGTTCAATTTTTGAACATTATATATGTTTCTTTAATGCATGGAATATTTCTAAAAATAATATTAAATAAATTCAGAATTTTACTGAAAGAATATTTAATCTTATATTATTTAAAATATTCAAAATATTTAGTGTTTTAGATAGGTATATATATAAAAATAGAGCTTAGTAGAATATAAATTTTACTAATAAATTAAGAAGTTATTTGAAATTTGTATCTAAAACTGGTAAAAAATAGTAAAATATAATCTTTCAAATGACATGAAAGTTCTAAATTTAATGTAAATTATTTAACATAAAAATCAATTATTTATTAGCACTAATCAATTTTTTTTAACTAATTACACATTTTTTAAATAAGTTTAAGTGAAAAAGTTAGTATTTTTTAATAATTATCAATTTAGTAGACGAGAAAAAAAAATTCGAACGAATATTAGTTAGAAAAGCTTGATCTCGGATTAATAAAAGGGAGAAAGAGAGAGAGAGAGAGAGAGAGAGTAAGAGTGAGTGAGTGAGTGATAAATAAATAGTAGAGTGCACAGTTTTTAAAAGACATATCGATATATCGTTTATATTGTTAACGGATTGTTAGATCGCACGGAATCACTTTAATAATTTATATGTTTATAATTGATTAGTCACTCACCAACTTTAGTGCTTTAATCACTATAGTACCGATAGTCTGCACAGATACCATTTTCGATATTCTTACGGTTTCGGGTACACTTTCGTACAGAAAAGTCGTGTAACAGATCGTATAAAGGTGTAAAACGAGAGATGTACAGCAGTGTTTAGCGTTGAGAACAAAATTACAGAATGACAAAACTTCCTAGCCATCCTTATCTAATCTGATAAGGAACGTTCAGCGGCGAGCGATAAATATTCGTGAGGCAATAACGGCAACACACCTGCGCTTGCGCTTTGTCTTTATCTCGAAAGGTTTGTGGCAGGTTGTAAGACTTACAAAGAAAATGAAGAGTGAGAAGGGCTGGGAGAAGAGCGACAGATAGATAGAGAGTAGGTCTAGGTTTTTAAGCACAACGTTTTGTTTCCGGATCCAACTTGACTTTTTTCCATCTGTGTAACTCTTTAAGATCTCAGAAATGCTAATGACGTGTCTTTTATTACATTGTTTTTTTTTTATTTCTAGTTGATGTTCTTCTACTTTGAAATGAAAGTTTATCGAGTTTGTATGTATGAATGGACGAAAAGAAACTATAATAAAAATTTAAACATTAAATTTAAACATTCGATCACTTTAAATTATTAATATATTATTTTTGTTTAACAAAAAAAATCTGTGATACTTAAATCTATTATATTTACTAAATGAGTATGATAAAATGAGTAATTTCTTTTTAATTTTGTTTTAGTTGAGAAAATTTATAATTTAAATTAGTTGGGATAACTCATAAGCAATATTGTCAAACAAATAATATCTTTTTTCAAATATTGATAATTCATTGTTTATATATATTTCATCAATAGATTGTTAATACATTTCAATCAATATTATATTTATGTCGTAACAAGTTTTTTCAAAAATATTTTCCTCAATTTCATACCATTAATTTTGATATAATGACGCAGAATATAAGTAAATACTAAAGAAATTTTCAAAATTGTATTAGTATTAACGAATTATGATCACAATTAAATTTCATTTTATGTATATAACATTATCAGTTAAAAGGCAATATTATCTTAAGTAGCTGATTAGATTTACAATTAATTTACAAAATTGCAGATTTCATAAATGAAAGAAGATGAATAAAATACCAACTTAGTTTACTATAATTACAAGAGATAATAATTATAGAGATTATGTAGATAGTAATTATAAGATTAATAATTACAGAGAAATTAAATGTATTATGTTTAAATTTATTGAATTAAAAATAATTCATAGATATATTATTATTTACAGTTTCACAGTATTGTTCATCATGTATTGTTACTAATGTTATTAATTTTTAAAAATATAAATGTATATTTTTATTACCACTATTGTATTTATTATGTAGTTGTTGTGTTATTTATTAAAATCTGCCGTTGCAATTAAAAATGATCATTCGCATTATTTGAATTATGTTGTTTATATTGAATTTATAAAGATAATGCGATGTTGCTTTCAAAATTTTATTTTATTTATCGGTTAAAATTGTAACAATAAAAATTCATAACGGTGTCAGCATAACTAAGACCATATTAATACAACAATTAAATATTCGTAATAATTTATTTTAATTTCGAAAGCTTATTTTTATTGTTTTATATCAGTTAATACCCTATTAATAAAAAAAATATTGTAATTAGATGATTCTACATACTAAAAAGTGTATTGAGAATTAATTTTGGGCATTAATTAAATTAACGTATATTTAAGAATAAACGTACTTTTTTTTTTAATGCGCCACTGAATTATATAAAGCACTGAATTATATAAAATTATAGATACGCTTAACAGTTTAATAAAATTTTCTTGTTTCATGTAGCAATTGGGATTGGCAATATCCGAGGAACAGATTCAAGAGATGGAGAAGCACGTGAATGAAATTGATTTTAATGCTGCTGCAGAAGAAGAAAAAATACGGCGACATGATGTTATGACGCACGTGCATATTTTCGGCAATCAATGTCCAAAAGCTGCGCCGATTATTCATCTCGGGGCAACGAGCTGTTATGTTGGAGATAATACTGTATTTATTTATTTCATGTATTTAATCTTGGACAATACTTTTGGATGTTGAAATTCTGTTTTATCGAGAAATATTCTTTTAAGAATTTTCGTTCTTTTGTTTTTAAAAATGTTAACTAAAATATTATTTGACATGCACTGGCGAGCTTTTCGTATGCAAAGTTTTATAAAAATATGTTTTGCAAACCTTGACAATACTTGAAAGCACGAGTCATTAAATTTAAAGTAAAACATTTAATTTATATGTATGTAGTATGCAAGTCGCGCATGGCATTAATAAATGTCACGCACGTGACATTATAAACTAAGCTCCTTACAAATTGCATTTTACAGATGTAATCTTATTTTGCAAATTATATTGTCCTCATAATTTTATGTTATTTCTGTTGTGCAGGATTTGATAAATTTGCGCGACGGATTTGACATTCTTCTGCCGAAGCTAGCATTTGTAATTAATCGTTTGGCTAAATTTAGTCTTGATAACCGGTTTGTTCCAACCCTTGGCTTCACTCATCTACAACCGGCACAATTAACAACGGTCGGTAAGAGAGCAACTTTATGGATACACGATCTTCTCATGGATGAGCGAGCCATCAGTCGAGCTAGAAATGATCTACTCTTCCGAGGAGTTAAAGGCACCACTGGTACTCAGGCCTCGTTCATGCAACTTTTCAATGGTCGGTAAACATGATGTTAATCATTTCGATCTATTATTCAATCGTTAAATATCTTTCAAATATATATGCATGTGTGTGTAAATTACAATATTAAGTAACTTTGGTAAAATTTAATAAAATTTAAGTTAATTTTCATTGTTGTAGGGGATGGAGAAAAAGTTAAGAAACTCGATAATTTAGTAACGAAAATGGCGGGTTTTGAGAAATGCTACTCGGTGACAGGACAAACTTATAGTAGAAAAGTTGATATCGAGTGCTTAAATGTTCTTAGTTCACTCGGCGCAACAGTGCATAAGGTCAGTTGCTTGATTTTTCAATTATATTTTAAAACAAACGATTATCTATTGGTATGCATTTATAGTATTTAGAAATTGAAGTGAAATTAAATTAAAGTTACCGCGACCTATGGCATTAGAAGTTGACTGCATTATATTGAATGACTTTGATATTGCAAGGATTGCATAAAACAAGAGCGATTCGTCAAAAATTTGTCGTATACATATAAAAATTTAATGCTAACTAAATTACAGATCGTAATTTATCAATGATAAAGCTAAACACAGATAACACAGACGTCATTCCAAGGGCTCCTCGACACATATATGAATTAATGTTCGATAGAGTCACTATTAAAAAATAAATTACATAAGTAATACGATAATGATATTTCATGGTATACGGATAACGGCAGTGACCAGTCAATTACTCCGATAATTCTGAAAATAATTATTAAACATTTCCAACTACGAACTACGCTCCTCTCTCATTTTCCAGATTTGCTCGGACATACGCATCCTCGCCAGCATGAAAGAGATCGAGGAGCCGTTCGAATCCACCCAGATCGGCTCATCCGCCATGCCTTACAAGCGCAATCCAATGCGCAGCGAGCGTTGCTGCAGCATCGCCCGACATCTCATGACCCTCGTCAACAACAGTCTCCAGACTGCGGCAAACCAGTGGTTGGAGCGTAGCCTCGACGACTCGGCCAACCGGCGCATCACCCTGGCCGAAGCCTATCTTTCCGCCGACACCGTACTTATGACATTGCAGAACATTACCGAGGGCCTCGTTGTCTATCCCAAGGTCATAGGAAGGCACATTGATCAGGAACTACCATTTCTGTCCGCGGAGAATATCATAATGGCGATAGTCAAGGCCGGGGGAGACCGACAGGTGACATTCATCGAACATCGATACTCTTGTTCGATTCAATATCGATCAAATAGATATTTTCAAGAACTTTGAATTATTTCTACTTCGGCGGAAACTCGTTTCCGGGGGTATTATTATCCTGTCTAGCTATTGTCCATTGAATATTTGTAAAATTGATTCGTTGACACAACGATCGAGCAGTCACGCGTATTAAGATTTTTATTTTGTACACTCTATACCCTTCGACCGAAGCAGCGTTCCTATCTTTTCTCTTCAAACGAATATTTATTTGATTCTAAAACGAGTATACGATAATTTCCGATCTTGTTAGCTATCCATTGTTTTTTTAACAAAACGCATAATTATTAATACCACGAATAATATATTATATTAAACGAATATATAGTATATACATTATACGAGTTGCTATCATTAGTAAATATGAAAGGAAATTTCATAATTTAAGAAAGACAATGACGAGTAATTAGGTTCAATATTATAATTAGCAATTTTTTTTTTTTTTATTAATAAGGTCCGTGTGTTTTAGGTGTGCCATGAAAAAATTCGAGTTCTTTCGCAAGAAGCGGGCGCTCAGGTAAAACAACATGGCAAAGATAATGATTTGATAGAGCGAATACGAAAGGACATTTACTTTAAGCCTATTATGGATAAACTTGATACGATTTTGGATTCTTCGACCTACGTTGGTAGAGCACCGGAACAAGTAATGGAGTTTCTCGATGAGGAAGTTTATCCGATATTACGAAAGTATGAAAACATAGAATATAAGCCAGTCGAATTAAGTATATAAATATATGAAATTTTTTAAAATCATATTTATATATTGTAAATTTCTTAAAATTCTGCTTCAACTTTTTTAACTAATGATATGGTGATATAAGAATGTAACAAAATAAAATATAATTTTTCTTTATGCTTTTTATTTGACAGTTTTTGCTTGTGTGATAGACAGGAGGCGACTTTCTTTTTATGTATACCAAATTATGATTGTACGAAAATATTATTGCCTTGTAGGAACGAATCAAGATATATTATAATACGGGAAATACAATTGTAGAATAATTGTTAAACAGAAATGATGCGACCTTGAAAATCTTACAATTTTTATCATCAACTGAATATATTTATTATTACGCGCGATTTATTATTAATTTTACATTGTGATAGCGTGGATCGGATAAGAAACGGAAAATTTTCATAATCCATACATTATTTCATAATGTACGTTTGAAAAATTTTGACAAAACTTCAAATTAAGTTAAAAGTAAAGAGATCATGGAAAAGTAGAATGTAGATTTTAGTAGTAGAATAGATTAACGTAAAATAGATTAAGATATAAAGCTTAAAAGAAGTGCGATACAATATATTTTAAAGCAAATTAGGAATAAAGCTTTTTTCAAGTAGGAAATAGAAATTTATAGTGTTTTCTTACACAATTTTTTTACATGTTCCATAGATTTTGTTTTACGTTTAACAAGTTTCATATAAATATCTCCATTAAAAATAACACAGATAAAGAAAATCACACAGGAATATGGACTAGATAAGCAGAGTAAAAGAAAACGGGTTTATAAAGAAATAGAAGAAATATATAGAGGACAGAAAATTTGTACTTAAGATACAATAGTAGAAGTAGGTAAAATTTGTAAATAGAGAAGCATTAGAAATGTAATAAACTTATAGAATTTTTGGAAGAAAATAGTAAAGTAAAATGAAAATTAAAATTAAAAGATGAGATGAAAAAGATAAATAAATAAAATAAGAAATTAGATGTAGAGGAGAGGGAAATGTTGAATAAAAGTGTGTTGACTAAGAATCATATAGAATCGCAATGTAAGCAAGAAAGTGAGTTGAAAACATAGAAGATAACAGGAAAAGAAGAAAAAATGAAAGACGTCGATAAAGTAAATTAAAAAAGTTAATAAGAATAACAGTATGATAAAGATAAACTTATTCTAATTTTGAAGATGGCTTTCTAAATGTAGTACATATTTAAAAATACGTAGTATGAAGAGAAAAATGCAAAAACTGTAGATGGAAATTAATAGAAACACTTGTATTATAAGAATAGTATTTAGAAGGGAAAATAGAAAGTAAAAAGTAGAAAAGGGTATGAGAGAAAAGAATAAGAAAATGATACATTGAAAATGCAAAATTTATTATGTCGTGCAGACAGATTTAAAGAATTGACTTTAGAATAGAATTTTTGAAAGTAAGTTTAGAATGAAGAAGAGAATTTTTAAAAAATAATATAAACTAAAGGTAGTGTAGATGGAAAAAAGAATATCGTAGATGTTGAAAAGAAAAGTGAGTAAGATAATGAAGCGAATGTAAATAATTTACATATATTTAATATAAGAAATAAGAACAGGATAAAATAATAGCGATACGTTTATAAAGAAAAGAAAAAAATAACTATGAAGAGTATAACAAAAAGAAGAAATTCAGATACAGTTGAAGTAATATACAAAGATAAAGAGAAACACTTATAAAGAAATTGAGAAAAGATGAAACATAGGTCAAGTAGATATCTAAAAATAGAAAAGCCTGATAAAAATAAGCAAGCGTAGATGTAATATCTGTGTCGATACAATTTTAAATTCATTGGAAAGTGAAAATTGTAATACTGGTAGGTAGAGTCTCGAGATGAAGAAATACGTTAGTGGGTATATTAAAAAGAAAATTTAAAAATTCTCGTGGATGGGAGGTAAAGCGAGTATAAAGATAAGAATGAAGATAGAAAAGAAAGATGTGCTAATAATATTGGAAATAAGACACAGAGACGGAAAGAGAGTAGAGAGAGAGAGAGTAGAGAGAGTGTAGAGAGAGTAGAGAGAGTGTAGAGAGAGTAGAGAGAGTAGAGAGAGAGTAGAGAGAGTGTAGAGAGAGAGAGTAGAGAGATAGTAGAGAGAGTACAGAGATAGTAGAGAGAGTAGAGAGAGAGAGAGAGAGAGAGAGTAGAGTGAGAAAGAGAGAGTAGAGTGAGAGAGAGAGAGAGAGAGTAGAGAGTAGAGAGTAGAGAGAGAGAATAGAGAGAAAGAGAGAGATTTATGTACAACAGTTAAAGAATAAATGAGAAAAAGTAAAAAAGGAGTATAAAGAACAGTTTGAAAAGAAGTATTACGCCGCTATTAATAAGTCGACCCTTTTCATTGAGTGTTAGAGAGCATGAACAAAAAATAATAAAATTTCAATCCTCGCATTAAATGGAAATAAAAACAATAACAATCAATAAAAACAATGGGAAAGAGAAGGGAAAGAAAGCCATTGAATTTTAATAACGACGTCGCCAGAAAGACAAAGGAGCTATCACAGTAAAAGTTTGCTCAGCTGCTTCTGTTTACAATTTCCCGCTCATTAATGGACGCCAAATTATCGCCGAAACCAAAAGCGAGTGATGTCAAGATCTCGCGGTTTCCGAAGGGAACAGCGCGCAGCGAACCGAGCGATTATTCCTTAGCGATGCGGTAGCCGCTGAAGGTGGTGCTGTCGTCGGGTTTGCCTGCATCTGCGAATAAGGCAACCTGGTGACCTACGGCCATCCGCAGCAGGACGATGTTAGAGCCACCGCCGAGACCTGTACTCGCCACCGGCTGCCAGCTGTCGGTTTTGCTTAATTTGCGCTTGAGGCTCAGCCGGAGTTCCTTGTCCCCGTAGCCGACGAAGCTGAACTGATAGAGACCCGGGCAGTAGGTGGTGAAGATTCCCGTGGATGCCACGTACCCGACGCCCTGGTCAAGCAACGTCTCCGGCAGTATTACCCGTCCTTCCTTAAACATAACAAACACTTTTAATATATCTATTCTCGAATTGTTATTCGAACATTTGGAGCTACATGAACATGAATGGTCTCATCATTTCGTGAATATTTGTTCCAGACTTTTCTTACTCATTCTTCATGGTATGAAATAATTTCAAAATAATTTCACGATTTCGTTTATTTTTATATTTTGGTGTGATATAATAATTCGACATACCTGGATATTAGCTCGAGTACCGGAAAAAGCAACAGGTTTTGAGCAATCCGAGGCTGTGGCTAATTTTTGTGAACCGTTCGTTGTTATGTTGTCTGGTGGAATGGGACTTGTCGCCTTCACCACGACATTCGCTGTTAATATAATTACGGCCCACACTAACCTGCAAACAACAGAGTGTTTCTAATTTATAGAAAATATTTTTTTCTCTCCTTTCGATGGTTTGATCGTTTATTCATTTATCTTTGCATTTAACGATGCTAAGATTTGGGAATATATTGAATATTCTAGGCATTATTTATTTATCTAATGTTATCAATTGAAATAGGGAGATAAATGATATATCCCAAAAAATATTTTGCTATTTTTCGACACGTTCGTAAATGTAATACTAATTTAATAATTGTTCAAAAATCCAAAATGCAAGTTAAATACGAATGGAGTGAGGTTTATGAGGTTTATTTGTTCTATCATTGTCCAAGTGTGAGTTGTGCTTTTGTTCGTCGAAATATACAAAAATTCTTCCATATATTGATGAAAGCTGAAGAAGCCGTAAAATAATTTTGAATATCTAGCATATGTTTAATATTATTATAGTGATTGTGATTAATGTAGATGAATGTTTCATCATTGAGCTATAATAAATCCTTAATGAATAATTTAAAAATTAAAAAAGTAATGGTATCTCTAGGAGGTGTTTTTATTTTACAAAAATCATAATAAAATTCATTTTTGTCCATGACTTTCACTACCTCATCAGTGCTTTTAGACTATAACAAGTTTATATTTATTAGTTACATATAACAAGTATATTATTTATTAGTTGCATTAAGCATACGACGTATTATATATTCAATACTTAAAAATAATTTTCGCTTATCTTACGATTTTAATTTGTTGATTTATTTTTTAATGTATAATTCGACTATTCTCCAAAAAGGTTATTACTTCGATTTCCAAGAGTTCAAATAATTGTACAATTATCATCAATTATCAATATTTAATCAAATCTTATTTTTTATTTTTGTTAGATGCAATTATTTATTATTAATTAATATAATTTATGACTGTTAATTAAAAGTTATTTCATATCGTGTTTGTATTTATATTATCTAAAAGCCTATGAGGTATTTTTCAGTGTATAGTTATTATATGTAATGATTAGTAATAAAAACTATTTATTAAAAATACAATTTATAATAGCAATAGAGTATTATTTTGAACTATTTAAATGTTGAGATCAATGATACAGAAAAGCATGAGTCACGTCATTCAGTAATTCTGTAGCTTCTTTAAATATTTTATTGTTGAATTAATATTAGAATATTTATTTGCTTTATGTACGAAGTGAATTAATATATGCAAATATTTTCTTACAACATTTTCTAAACTTCCATAAAATAACATTTAGTTGTTGTGAATTTTTAATCTTTCAACAATTCTCGTTTCGATGATTAATTTCACATTAATATGTAACAATAACTAGTAATAAGATGGAAAAAAAATCACTTAATAAAATTAATATCTAATGGAAAAACTAAATTGATCGTTCGATGTTAGCAAGTGCAATCTCTGGCGGCTGTATGTGTTCAAGCATGATTGTATTTTCTGATTAGGTCGTTCCGCTTTCTACATGGAGAGAAAGTACTTATCGATCCTTGGTTAACATTTTCTCTTTCT
>NW_011948423.1:1555658-1572463 GCF_000503995.2 Ceratosolen solmsi marchali
CCTCTCTCGTTACCTCAAACAGACACACACAAGCGCACACACATGTTTTTTTACACAAGTTTAGTTGACGAAAGATATTAGAGAGTGTGGATTTAGTTTGTGAAAGATAAAAACTGTGAGAGTGAAATTTGAGACAAAACACTGTACATTGAATAAAGTTATATTTGCTTGTAGCGAAAGAAAAGAATGTACTTACAAGTTGCGAGATATAAACCTTTCACTTTCCCAAGAGCGTATGCACTTTTCAAGGCGAAATGAGCATACCCTTGGAAATTATAATATCCTAGTTACAAATATTATTTTTTCTTTTATAAAAGTAGGCTTTTATGGATTGTTAACTATGACGGTTGCAATTTTTCGGACTAACATTGCAAAATTTTCGTGTATAATTTTTCCGTTTGTTTGGAGAACAAAGGTGGTAACGCCTTTGAGTTTCGGACATTGCGTAAATATATTTTGCAATTTTGAATTATTGTAATTAGTAGGAGCTAAGGAACTTTGAATATATAAATTTCCCATTCGATTTTACAATATTTTAAAAGAAGTTTTTTACTGCAAATAAATAATTTAACATGGCTTTACTAATATTCATACTGCACACGGTACTTTATAATGTCTTTTTTAATTGGATTATTTAGATAGGAAAGGCAAAGGCAAAGGTATTACGCTAATAATACGTTTAAATTAAATTTATGTCTCATTTAAATGTATCATTACATAATATGATTATTTAATTTATAATGATGTAAAAATTAATTGCGTTCACGAGGTGTCTCGTAAAATCATTGATTATGGCATTGCATGTATGCTTAGTAAAATTATGAATTATGCATGCTCGTCAGTTCAGTAATGAAATATTTTATTATCATGAAGTGAGATTCATAAAATAAATAATAATTAATATTTAATAAATTAATAATAACGCATTTATAGATATTTAAATGGTAATATTTATTTCTTAAGAATAAATAAGTGTTACGCGGGTCTTATGAATATAATTATAAGTATAATGAATTGTTGTAATGGTTGTTGGTCTTTTAAGTGAAAATTAATTAAAGTGATATGTGGTACGTACGAGTTACAATTTTTTTTTTTTTTTTTTTTTTTAATTTACCATTCTAATTAATTATGCAAATATTTTGAAATTATGATGAAATTCCGCTGCGTGAAATATAAAATTGTCACAAGATTACACAACGTACTCGTTAATGTTAGAAATGTGTTCTATACACAGGACATCCAACTTTTTTAATTTTTAATTGTTCTAATTGACTTAAACGAATTTGTTTATTTAATTACTCGCCGATATATACTTATCTTAGCAATACTTTTTGAGAAAACTGTTTCATAAAAAATTAACGATAACTTAACTTTTTTTAATCTCGTTCGGGATACTATCGAATTTCAAAACTCGTATAATCCTTCTCAAGATTTAGCCCTACGAGATTTCATATACCTCAACCTCGACAGTCCATCCTCATATCGATCATAATTAAATTGTAAGTAAGGCCCGTAGCTTTTGCTACGCGGCCTCTTCCCCGAGAGGTCCGGACGATTAAGCGAAATCAATCTCATGAACGAGAGCACTCACATGATTCTCGGCCGGCGCGGTGCCTCCGGATGGGATACGTAAATCTCCTCCTCCCGGGGCCGGTGTTCTCGTCCGCCGGCGGCACTGCCACTCGATCGCTCGGTCCCGTGGCACCGGTCCCCTGGCCAGTCGCTCCACTCTTGCTCGTCGGACTCGGCGCCTTGGGAGCACCGCTTTATATCACTTCCGCGGGCCTCCTTCCACTCAGCGGCGCCCTGCCCCCGACTCTCGAGCACCTTTCTAAGGATCGCTTTCCCCTCGTCGGCCCCTACCCCCGCGCCCCTTACTCGCACTGGAATTTTAGATCGATTTTACTCGAATGGTACCCGATCAACGGTTATTTCCATTGCTCCGAACGGAGTTGCTAGAGCCTTTTGTCATTGATAGGCCGAGTTTCAGGTCTGCTCCAATTTTCAACGTTGCGGCAACCTTTCGGGGTATTGGGGCTTTGTTTTGATTCGCCAGCTTTCGCGAGAAGCCAAAGTGTGGCTTTGTTGAGCAAGGGTCTGTCGCGGATAGCATTCGCGAATCCATTTAAGATTTAGTCAACGAATTTCTTGCCTCAAGCTGACTTTCGCCCCGTTCGTTTATCGCACGATTTTCAGATTTAATTGATGCCACTTGGGTGGTGCGCGTAAAGGACACCACTCGTATTCGTGGCAAATAAAAATTGAAATCCTTTCATTGTAATGTAAGTTGCGGCAGTTGAATTGGAAAACAATGGCGAATAATCGAATTTTACTTACAGATTGTACTTTTAATTTCAATGGAATATTATTTGAGGCAAGTTAAGAAAATGAATGTCCGATCCTTCGGGCAATCCGGGAATCATCGGATTTGCATTGTATGAGACGATTGAAATTAGTTTTCTTTTAGACGTATTCCGGAGATTTGTATCGGTTTTCGCAGTTGTTATTAAAATAAATTAGTAATACAAATATTCTCTCTTTTTTTTTTTTAATGAATTTTCATGGGCTGTAAAAGGTTACGTAAAATTTACAAATATCAATACGATTAATGAAAAATTGCCATAATGTTTGAAACTTTGAAGTAATGAGACGCAAATAAATACAAGATTAGTGAATTTCTTGAGCAAATTTTCTAAGAAGCATAAAACCTTTTAATTTAATAAAAAGTAAGTAAAAGTAATTTATATTAATTTTCTCATTTATATCCATTGTATTACGGATTTCACTGTTTAATAGACCATGATAGCGCTTTTTCTTTTCTAGCCCGTAAGATCTCATTTAAGAGAGAAAAAATGTATACTTGATATCGTGATGTTGAGACCGTAATTTAAGTAACATTCATAATATAAATGACACATAAATAAATTTTACTATATTATTAACTAGATTTGTGTCTATAATAACAATCGACACCTAAAATATAAATTAATCGTATAGTTTGATATATTGAAAAACGAAATGAAAGAGCTCATTTACCAATATTATATAATGCGATTTCAGTGTTTATGAATAAATAGCTAATTTTTCTTCCAAGATTTCTATACGGGAAATTGACATGCGTGCTATAAAATTACCATCGTAGAATTTTTAAATTACAACATACTTTACGAAAAACATTATAAATATTTATTAAAAATTTATGAAATAAAAGCATTATTAAATATTCAAAAAGAAATTTGTACAATAATGATTGCCAAGTTTTCTTTTAGAAATCGAACGATTATTAATATAATTGAATATATTTCAAGTATATTTTGAAATTGTTTTCAAATAAATTGTTTTATGCTTGTTATATACGATAAACTACCACCCATTATTCCATTAAATCGCTTTATTCCACCGCAAAATCACTTACAACAATAGGCTATTCTTTACTTCAATCAATTTCAATTCAATCAAAGTTGAAAATATTAATATACAAAAATTCACTTTTAATATAATACTTTTTTTTTTTTTTTTTTTTTTTTTTTAATACTGCCAAGCATACTAAACAGCCGATTTATTATGATGTGAAATTATTTGTGAATTCTGAAATACGAAAATTTATTATACTTTCAGAACTAAATTTAAAAACTAATAAAATTAAGCTGAAAAGTATTTTATATATTACTTTATGACAGAATTGTAATTAACGATAATTTTTATAAAGTATTCCTTTTCTTTTTGTTAAATAGAATTCCATAGAAATGTATCAGTGGGTCATTAGAGCACCCTCACTTTAGTCGACATACTTTCCATTTCGGCTTACATTTGCGTATTTACACTTGTTTTTTTTTCACTTTTGTTTGATCTCATATTCATCTTCTCGAATCGTGCGATATATCATTTCCATCCTTTCACCTTTCTCGTCTCAATCACCGATGACATAAAATAATTTTTAATTTCAAAAGATGCTTTTAAATATTTGTTTTTTTTTTTAATAATTGGATTTAGTAATGCACGTACGAAATTGCGCGAATAAATTGAGCTAAAATGATATTTGATTTTTATTTAATTTAATATTACCCAACATTTCTTCATCTAGGATAGATCGATGAAATATTATAGAATTTGCATATATTTTCATCTCATACATAACTGGTTATGATAACTAATTTTATCATTGTTAATTGTATGTTTTACCGCTACGATAAATTGTATACAGAAGATGAAGATCGAAATGAATGCATTTTTATTGCTAGATAAATATGTCATAACATCGAATAAATATATATTTAATCAATACTTTAATATCGGAGTTATAAAAGTTTTTTTTTTACATTTACAGATACTATGTAAGCAACTGATTATTTAGGTCAAGTTTAATTTTGACTAATTCTTCATTTTTTAATTGTTATGTAACATTGTAATGTTTCAATTTTTTTTTTTGCTTGTATTCATTAGTTTGAATATAAAATATTTAATTTACTATATACTATCCAATTTTAATGCAATAATTTTATATTTCATTTAAATTAACAAGTATCGATCCATATGCTTAGTTGGTATAGTTATATAAGTTGTTTTATAACAACTTAATAAGAGTAATTAATTCGATGAATCTAATATTATCCCCGATTCTCATAATTTAAATATTATTAATTAACGTCGGGCATTGTAATTATTATAATTTTACATTAAGTGAGCTGAAAAATAAATAGAATATTTAATTTAGTTATTATATTCATTTATTTATATACAAAATATCCAATCTTATAACTACGTATTAAAAATATAATGTATAAACGAGTATTAGGCACATTTTTTTCATTTATCGTCTTTTGCTTTTTCATAAAAATTATGTTTATAAAATTTGCAAGAATTTTTGAAAATACGGATTTTATTTTTATATTTACAATTTTTCTACAACGAAGTATTTATATACAGTATTGATGAAGATCATTTACTTCTTTGTGAAAAGAGCTTTACATTTTTTTACTATAACTTTTCCTATAATTTCGAAATAAGTAATTTGCAGATCTCAGTATGTAGAAATGTCGATAATAATTGAAAAGAGATGAGAAATTGAATTATTATGTTGGCACATTTTAACAAACCTTTTAGGTAGTTTCAAATGATATATTACACAAATTTCTCAAATAAAAAAATTATATCTATGACAATTAAGATTTAATTATTCTAGTATATCTTTTAAATCAACTTCCCCATGTACTGTATTATTATCGAGATTAATTTGAAATAAAATCCTTATTATTCTTCGATAAAAAACACTCTACAAATATATAATTAATCACTTTTTATTTATTTTTTTTAATGTTTTAACTTAAACTGTTTGTTTGTTTGTTTGTTTGTTTGTTTTTTTTTTTTTGGTAAAATATTACATAAGATATCAGTTTTAAATGCAATCATGCCTTGGCGATTATAAATTACGCATTATCTTCCAAATATTATAGCAATTTATGATCGTAATTTATAAGAAAATACATTGAATACTTGGATTGTAATTTTTTTTTCATTCGTTTCGTCAAACACATAAGGGCAGCATTCGTTTGCGAGTGTACAATGTCTACCATTAATTATAATAATTAAATTTATACATTAATGTCATGTAAGAAATATTCTCGTTTAAAGTCCTATGGATAATGGATGGCAGTGTCGGTTGTTCAGACCAGCAATTTATTATCCTGGCAAGCGGGACCCTTGCTTGGATAATTACATGCTCCGGCACTTGAGTCGAAGGCTAAATGAACTGGACAGTTGAAAACATGCAGCGTGTAGCGTTTCTTCCAATTATCCCAGTGACAAGCATAGAATTTGTTGCAAAATTTGGGATGTCTGAAAAGACCTGGCCTGGCGCATTCTAAATTGTCATTAGGAGAGCTGTCGGTGCTTTTGGAACTGATGGATGATTGTTGCCGATCAGAGGAATCGATCTGACTTTTCAGGTTATTGGGTGTCCTCGGAGCGCCATCGAATAGAGATTTACTCGATCTTCTTTTGGATGTTATTGCAGGGCTATTTGCATTAGTATTTTCGACTCTTATCAACAGCGGTCGACGACTCTGCGTTTGAGCATTCAAGGAAGCTTGATTCTTCCTGTATACAGGCGTAATGAGAGTTTCGGTTGACGATGGCAGGTAAGTATTTGATGGTCTTGCAGGTGGAAGATAAGCACTTAAAGTATTCGTTTTTGGTAATGGTAAGTAAGTCGACAGTGGTTCTCCCCTCGATCTTACAACAACGTTTCCAACACCTTCATCTTGATTTGCTTTAAGGCTCGAAGATTTTACGAGTCCGTTGGATGGGATATTTTTTATAAAATCGATATCTTTTCCGTTCTCCTTATCGCTCTCCACATCTACGTAGATGTCACTTTCGTCATAATTAGCTAAATCGACTGGGCCACGATTTTGAGATTTAATGGGTAAGGGTTCTTTATTGGGTGCTCGGAAAATTGCAAATGGATCTGCCGTACAAGTACATTCGGCGCCTAATTTGCCAAGAATCAATGGATGCAAATCGCTAAGTTTTACAATTACTTTATTATTTTTATTTTGCGCATTGGATAAAGTGCGGCCTTGCATTCTACCGAAATCACCGGTGTATGTTGTTATTTCTGGTGCAGTGGTAGTACTTTGTTGCGTTAAACCAGAATTTTTACTCGTTACGCCATCAAATGCTGATATGATTTTGATATTTTCTCGATTTTGAGCAAGAATACCGCTATCGAAATTTGTACCACCAAATGACGTTACAACATTTGAACCTATTAAAGTTCTTTGTCTATTAAAGTCTTGATTTTGTCGAGAGTACGATTTTTCTGGCACAAAACTATTTATGAGCTTATTAGATGGCGTTTGATGACTGAAATCTCTGGAATTTTGTTTATTCGATATTTCGTTGGATTGGGGTTGAGAAACGAAGTACGGAGAAGCTTGATTATTTAAAATTTGTGCATTTAAATCTTGAGGGGCGAAATTTCTCGAACCCTCGTTATTTAAGAATTTATTGGATGCTGTATGATAAGTCGATCCAGAATATCTGGATGCTTGATTTATCAATGGATTATCGGCTGATCTTTGTTGAGGAAATTCTATCGTAGCCTGATTAGATAAGATTCTATAATTGGAAAGTTGAGGTTTGATATCAGCCGAATTAATATTTCGTGCAGTATCAATAGCCAATGATCCATCAAATTGATTCTGAGAAAATTCAGCAGCAACAATTGGTTTCTTCAACGCGCTATGCGTTAATGGAATTTTCGTACTAGGTGGATAATTCACCTGAAATAAAATTTATTTTAGAATAATATATTATATTATAGATGAACGTGAGTACAGAAATAGAATCATTTAATTTTTTCAAAAATTTCTACCGTTGATATGAAATCAATTGGCTGATTGGAGCCCAAAAGTTCCGATTCAGTCGTCGTATAAACGCCAGTTTCTGTATAGAATCCATAATTATCTTTTGTCGATTTAATTAAATGACTATTTTGATTTGCCTGCAAAATTGTGAAATAAATAAGAATTGATCTGTATTATACTATTAATACATAAAGTCATAATATTGTTTTATAAAGCCACAGATATAATTATCAAATACTAATATATCACTGCATTTAGTAGAATATTAACATTAGTAATTATTCGTTAAATTTATTGAGAGTATAATTTAATGTTCTTAAATTTTATATTTCAATGATTTTATTTATTTTTTGTTGTTGTTGATATTCCACAAGCAATAATCCGCAGCCCGTTAAAACCAATTTTTTTCCTGATTAAAAAAAAAAAAAATTTTTTAACCTTACCGCCTTAGTTTTTGTAGTTGCTTGTTGATAATTGACATTGGTAAATATTGTTTGCCCAGCAATTTTTTGACCGAAATTGCCTTGATCAAAATTAGCTGTAATATCGGAATAATCCGAGCTGCCAGTCGATCCTTGTACCGTTGATACATAATCATTTTCTTGATTGAACGAAACACCAACATCCAAATACGTATCTGGCTTGGTCGATAAGTTATTCTGATAACTTTGCTTCTGTGTGGTGATAGTCAGTGGCACAGGGGTGGTTGTGACCACAACACCAAATTCCGCTTCCAATTCGGGTTTAACGGTGGAAATTGTTTGTGATAATGTATTGATGCGTTGTACTGTAGTTTTAAATGTCTCTAATGGATTAATAGAATTATCAAAGGGCGATGGAGTAGTGCTGAAGACTCCATTATTTTGATCTTTCGTTTCTATTATAACAGAATTTTGATTGTTATATGCTTGGATAGTTTGAGACGGTGTCGTTCTCGTTGAATACGTCGTTTGTCGTTGTCCGGGGATACTTGACGATCCTTTGACCTCCACTTCTACTAAAGGTCGAGGGTAAGAGTAGCCCGTGAATTCAGGTGTTTCCGATGCAGTATTATACTTCAATAAGTCACTATTGGTAAAGTCGGTACTGGCCGTAGATGTCTCAAAATTAATTGTACTGCCTGTTGCACCAAAGTTACCAGCAAATGCTTGCTCTCCAATATTCTGAGGGTTTGGTTTTACTCGCGTGCCACCGGTTCCCATGACATAACTACCACTTCCACCTATCTGAGCAGTCGTGATACCCGTTTTTGTCGGTCCTGTTTTCGTAAATCCTTCATTCGTAAAGATTCCTTGAGATTGCTGTTGATCTTGACTTCCTATGGTACTTTCCGATTGAGTTTCTTGAATAGTCGATTGCTCATTCGCTCCATTACCGGCACTGATAATAAATGAATTTGGTAACCTCGTATAAGTAGACGTTCTATAATCTTGTATGTCATTTTCTGTCACTTTATTCGCTACTTGACCATTATTGTACTTAATGGTACCGCGGCCACCATTATCGTAATATTCATTAATTCTGTAGCCAGTGTTTTGTTCTATTGTAGATGGATGATTGTTAGTCGATGTATCCGGCGCAGACGTCGATGAGACATCAAACTTTACGCCAAATAATTTAGAATTGTCAAGCTCTACTTGCGGTAGTGAATTACTCAAGGGTACGACTGTTGGTACCGTTGAGGCTATAAATTTTTAGAAATACATAGATATAAAATATTACAACGTAGTTATTAATAAATAGGATATTTTTCAATAATTCTATTTAATATTTGTGATATGCCAATACTAGTAAATATTTCTATCATTAATGTTTAGTTCGATTCATTTATAGAAAAATCAGTTGCATATATATAGAAAGAATAAGATCGGATGGATTATTTAATATTGAATTTTTTTTTTTTTTTTTTTTTTTTTTTTTTTTTTTTTTAACTTGCTATCTCTTTTATATATTTCCAGAGATATTACTAGTAGAAAAATGAGAAAGGAAAAATCTTTTAATAGCTTTCATTCAACTAATTAAAAATACTTCATTCCATTTCAGTTAAAATTATTCACAGTCTTTATCAAAATAATATTCAAATTAAATTGATTCGCTAACTAATGATATTAGAAATTTACAGATAATTGTTCATTTTAATTAATCATATTAAGTTTTTCTATACAATCGTAAAAATCTTAATATATATAACAATTTATGAAAGCTGTAATTATTTGGTACCGTATATTATTGCAATGAAATTATTAATTGAAAAGTATTCAAATAAAGTTATATACTTAGAATTAAGTTACTTTGCTATTAATAACTTATATAAATTTTTATATGTGAAATAAGACATATATTTTTGAATTAAAATTTAAATGAAAAAGTTGATTGTATAATATCTATTATTTTCTATCTATTATTGGATAATGTCTATTATTATTACTATTATTATATGTATACCATATTGCCATATTTCTTAATTAAAAAAAAAATATATATCTTGTAGATTATTTCGTTGGGAAGTAGCAGTATTTTGTGAAATAATAGTATAAATACCAGAATAAGAACCGGATGATTTTATAAAGTTCGTGGCTGTGTTATCAGGGCCATTCTCACGAATTATAATGTTATTGGGCAGCTTTGGCGATTCTCCGAATTTCGTAATTCCAGTATTGCTCGAAGTAATACTTTGTCCAATAAATGGAGAATTTGTTAGGCCATTAGAGGTGTGATCTGTACCATAATTAGAGGCTGTCGTTGTAAATGACGAGCCTCCGAAATTCGTTGCACCTGCAAAATCTTGCGATATTCCATTTTGGCCGTCTCGAACTACCGTAATAACTGGCGTTACTCCATCTGTCAAATATTCAATAATATCCTGCTTTTAATATTTATAGTTGTATTGTTAGTTTTCTACATCAATGTTAACATATTAAAAAGTAGTTTTTCACCTCAAACTAAAATTTAACGATCAAGAAAATGAAGTAAAATAAAAAAAAACTTTCCAAAAATTGTAATTTTTAATGAGGCTTTTGTATAATAAGTGAATGTACAAGTTGAGTTGATTGAAAACGAAAAATTTTAGAAATTACCGAAATTGATTTTCGAATAATCGTCGACATTGGTTGCCTTATTAAAAGTCTGCCCATTTTGAGGATATCCGTAGGACGTGAATCCTTTTGACGTTTGGCCCGAATCAGTAAAACTTTTTGCAGCTTCATTAGTATATTCATTGCCGAAATTTTCAGCCGATGTAAGTCCCATAGCTATTTGCGAATGGTAAATTACAGCTACATTGAATGTAAAAATTGCATATTTTAGCACATTGTAATAAAACCGATGTTTCGAATAACTTACAATTAATGGGCGTTGTCCCATCAGCATCTACTGAATTATATGTGTTTTGTCTCGTTACGAATGGAATTATTGTCGAAGTAGGGAATCCAGCTGTATTATATGACGAATTATACATTATTGGACGTACTGTACTGGGTACGTATTGGGTATTACCTATGGTTATGACACTATTTGTACCACCATAAGTATCGTTTCTCGTCGTTGAGTCGAATGCATTAAAATTCGTAGTTTCACCTGGAACTGATTTAGTAATATGCGTATTACTATATTGATTCGTAGGCAAAGTATTTTTCACGGTAAATCCTGCAGTATTTGATGCATAACCACCAGTAGTGACATGAGCTGAGTTGCCACCAATCGTTCCCACGGTATACCCAGTAAATGGATTTTTCGAATATCCATACATATTGTCTGATGTATACCCTGTGTTAGAAGTCAATCCATCTGCGAAATTAACTGGGCTATCGGTAAGTCCTGTAGTTACGTGTGTGTTTTGATTGAAATTATTATTTATACCAACAGTAGTCACTGAATTTCCCGAATGGAATTGCGTAGTCTTGACTCCCTCTTTATTGTACCCTGTGATATCTTTATTGTTATAGTCATTATTTACATTTGTACTACTTTTATTATCGCAATCATCCGATTTTGTATTATCTTTCTTATTGTGATTTTCATTATCAGTATTTACATTTTGATCGTGGAATTTGTTCGTATTAATACTGGGTCCATATACAATTCCAGGATTATTATAAACAGGATAATTGTATCCTCCTTCAGCATATCCGCCGTGTTGTCCGTAATTGAATTCAACCCCAGACGGATTTAAATATTGTCCGTCATATCTTACACCTGCTGTGGGAAGCTCCGGTTGTTGTTTATCATCGCAATCTACCACATCGACACCTGGTAAATTGGCCTGCGGAGTTACGTATCCATAAGTATTAAAATTTGGATTTCCTTGGACAGTTTGTCCCGAATTGGCAGACCCAAAAGCATTATGTCTTTGACCGTTTTGTCCTACTCCCGTTCCAGCTGTTTCGTGTGAATTATAATTATTGGCATCATAATTTACTTTTGTCCCAGCGAAATTCCCATTATTATATCCATGATATGTTTTTCCTGCATCAAAAGTTCCTATTCTATAGTAAGTTGGTCCATTATTATATCCATAATTTGTATTATAATTCTTATCGTCAGAATTTATTCCTGCTCCTGCAGCATCGTCTATCTTATAATTATATCCATGCCCAACACCAGCTTCAGGCGGTTTTAACGCTGGTTCAACAACTCTATGTGTGTTATAAAGATTTTTATCGCAATTTACTTCACTCCCCTTCGAAACAACGGTTTTATAATCGTATCCATTGTAGCCTACATCTGTTTCAGGAGTCCTAATCGGATTAAAGTTTTGTCCATCCTGTCCTATTACGGGTTTTACAGCATCATTCGAATTAACTCTCGTTCCTGTAGCGTAACCCGAATCATAATTGTGCTCGTATCCAACTCCATCTTGAGGATTATTTACCGGATAATAAGTTTGACCGTTGTTGTATCCTACAACAGGATTAACCGCGTTATTTGTATGATAAATGCTTTCACCATAATTTGTTCCTATTGTATTGACACGACCGGCATTGTGATCATGTGCATATCCCGAGCCCGTTTCTGCGATTATTACGGGATTATAAGTTTGACCATATTGGTTTATCGCTATTTTATCACCATTTTTTGCATTGTAACTCTTTCCATCGTAATTGACTCCCGTTCTAATACCACCATTTGCGTTATAATTATGTTCATATTCCAGTCCACCTTGAGGATTGTTTACAGAATAATACGTTTGACCCTGATGCCCTATCGCCGGATTAACATCACCGTTTACATTATAATGTTTATCATCGTAATTTCCTACAGTTGCAGTCGTAGCGCTTACATCATCATTATTCCCATGATATTCCAACTGTATTCCGTGTGCTCCTGCAGAACCATAAGTCTCTTCGCCCTGTCCTAATACTGGCCCAACAAAGCCACCTGTATTATAAACTTTTCCATTGTCGTTTACTCCCGTTCCACCATTATTGCCTAAATTGTAATTGTACCCATCACCTCCCACGCTAATCGAAGGAATTCCTACTCTATCATAATTTTGCCCATCGTATTGAATTCCTATATGTGCCGGTGACTTAAAACCTCCGGTTCCATTAAAAACGTTCCCGTCATAGACATTCTTCAATCTATTTATATCGTAATTTTCTCCATTATGCGAATTTTGTACAGAAGCAAGACCTTGCCCGGGATATCCTGTTTGTATAATAAATCCATTCTGACCAAATATTCCATCATGTGGCATGTGCTTTTCTTGTCCATTGTATTGGTTACCGTAAGCATATGTGTTATATCTATTATTATGTTCAGGACTGTTGCAATTTGGTACTTTCCATGGCCATTCGCAAATCAATTTATTCTCATCAAAAACCAAGCCAAATGGACAACGAAATTCATAAGGTACCATCTCGGATCCACCTGAAAATATTATTTAATAATTTATTAGCATTAATCATGACTGAGAATGCTTAAACAATATGGTTTTACGTATGATTTTTATATACACCGGAATTTATCATTTTTCATATTTCAATAATTCAATATTACTTGAATTGAAAATTCTGATTTGATAATAATCAAATTGCGATTGGAAACATTTACCAAGATCGTAACAGGCGAAGAACCATCGGCAATTTTGCGGATCCGCGTAAAAGCCGGGTTCACTCGGACAACGGAATCTGCTTCGAGGTACAGGCTCGATTTCACTACTCCCCGGGCACGCCGAACCTTTCGACAGAGATCCTGGCCACACGCAAACTTCTGTCCGTTCGTCAAAAGCTAATCCAGCTGGGCAATCGAATTCAAAAACCGAATAATCATCAAAGTCCTGATTAAATTTTACGCACCTATAAAATCTGCAATTGCGAAAATTTATGTTTATTTATATGCTCGTAGTATATTATGTGGATTTGCAAAATTTCATTGAGGAAGCGATGTTTTGCACAACTGCTCCGGGGGAGGGTGAGAATACATGGTTAACTGATTTTACCTGTTACAGCTTTTTGGATGGACAAAATAACCTTGTCGGGTACAGGTAAATGCTGTTTGCGTATTTTCTCGAACGGCTCGGATTTTCCCCTCGGTATCGACGATTCGCACTATTCTAAAATCTGAAGATCTCACGTGTCGTGGATAAGTAATTTCAGTGCCCTAAAATAATGCGTGGATAATAAATATGATATATCGATTAAAATTTGTTTGTTTTGTTTTGAAATACGAAAAGTTAAGTGTTCCAAAAAATCTAAATATTGAATAAATTTACATATAACCAACGACAGATCAATATTGCGTATTTTTCAACAATTATAATTAACAGAAAAGGACAAATTTACAAATACGTGAGAAAAATTATATGTATTATGTTTTATGGAATTTATTTCAAATATAATTTAATTTCAATTAATTGTCAAAAGATAGCAGCACCATACGCTTGCCACTGCTAAATACGGAGAATATCGATCGAGTGGCTTTGTAACTCACAGGGTAAAGAGAATGTAATTTCCAAGAGAATTTAATTATAATATATTCTTACCTTTAAATCTTTTTCTAACGACGACAGTATCACAGCCCTCGTTTTTCTTTTCACGTCCACGAAGGCTTTATATATCGATTGAACCAAGGATTTTCCACAATTAGTTTTATAATCATTTTCCACGTCGCGTAACGCCAATCCATACAAATCTCGTAAAATTACGTACTTGCTCTATCGATAAAAGTACAAAATTTAAAAAAGTTAAAATTTATTATTTATAAAGATGGACTGATAAAGACTTATGGATATGTATTTTGCTAAATTTCTCGAAATGACAAGCAAAATCAATTATTTTTTCTATTATTATACTAGTACGTGAAATTAGAATTAGAGCGTTGCTTTATTGAAAGTGAATTTACCAATTTAAAAATTATGAAAAAGTAATTTTTAAATTACAGTTTATTCTTAACAAATAATTCAAGATTCTATGTTATATATATATATATATATATAAAAAAAAAAAAAAAAAAGTAGTAGTTATTTATGTGCGCAATCTTCATTTTGATTATAAAAATTTATTCTTTTATTCATTTCCCAAAAAGGTCCATATCTATATATACATATGCATAAATACACATAGAATTTATCAAATTTGTGATTATTTAATGAAGGAAAAGCGAAGAAACCTTAATCATTAACGAAGTTTCATCTTCAAAGGCAATCCACGTTGTATTTTTAAATGCATAAGGCGCCGTGAGATCTTCGTCTCTTTCCACTGTCCAATCGCCATTGCTCATTGTTTCGCATAGCTATGTTTGAAAGAAAAGTATTTATTTAGTTGGAGAAATAAAGATTCATAAATTTAATCCAATGTACGAGTCAAAGTGTAATTGTACTTTTTTACGATCCATGAACTTGGGCTGTTCGTCCACCGTTAACGATCTCGGCGTGTTACTCTCAGCTTGTTTCAGCGTAAATTTCAAAGCCTTTGCCGGTACTGATATAAGTATTTTGTGTTTTGGTGCGCCCATACCACTGATAAGATCCACTAAACTATCGGTATTCAGCATGTCGAATAAGCCCATTAATCGAGACGGATGGAATGTTCGATACGTCTCGTCGCTATCTTTCAAGTAATGGGTCGCTACTGTAAAAACATCGACGTATCTGAAGAACAAACGTTTAAAATTCTGTGATCGTCAATTAATCCTTTTATTCTTATTATTAATTTGCCCATTGAAATTAAAATTGCTTTATTTAGCTGCATAATTTGTTGGATATGAATGACGAGGGAATATTAATTAACTGTAAAATATGTTAAGGCTAAAATATAATGAGGCTGTAAAGACGAAATAATAGATTCGTTAGTCAATCTATACTTAATCGAGTATAATTGCCTTAATCAAGAATCTAGAAGAATCATAGAAAGTTGTATGATTCGTTCTGTTTTTTTTTTTTACTTTTTATTTTTGTTTATTACTTTACGTTTATAATAATAAATGATTATTTTTATTTAAGTTATTTAGTAAGAACAAAGTTTAAGAAGGAGTTTCAAAATTGATTTATTGACAAGCATTGAGACAATACTTAGATAAGTTCATAATTCATTTAATCGCAATAGTAATGACCTTTGCAAAGGAAAGATGACGCAAATAATGGCAAATTGTCTATGCAAAACCTTTGGCAAATGCATTTGCTTTGGAATGACTGGCAGTCTCTCGATGGGTGGCATTCTCGAGACTAAATAAAGTCGTTTTACTATTTAATGTATCGGCGCTCTCCTTACGAAGATGCAGCTTAAAGAGAATATCGCGAGCGAGGGTCGTTATGCGAGGCTTAAAGCTAAATGCGCGTACGCTCAGATGGCCCATCAATGTCGTAGTCGTTTCCTCGCTCTTCTTATCCATATTAAAGGAGGAAATCTGTCTTGTTCGAGCGTAGAAAGAACATGATGACTCGCGCCCGCAAAAGTGGTGCAGCCGGTCATTGCAGCATCGCGCATTCCAGGCATGTGACCCAGACCCAGCAGTGGTGGCTCGTCCGTCAAGAGCAGAGATGCGAAGAAGGCTAAATTTGCCGAGGGACGATGATCGAGGGACGCGCTTTGGAATACGCCCATGATGATCCATCGACTCGTACAGCTCGTGCAGTCCGATTCTTTTTACTCGCTGTAATTTGAGGACTTGCGATCGTCGTAATAGGCGCGAAATCGCTCGTTTTACCATAGTTAGCCAAGCAATTTGTCGGGCGATTGTTGCCCTTTACCGAGGATTAATAATAAATTCTTGCAATTTGCTTTAACATATTGTGAAGAGTAGTCATTTACTATACGTTCGGTTGTCGCGGGTAAATCAATTATGCGGTTCGCGGCTTCTTTATTAGTTCGAAAAGATGATGACACGAATGCATCGCTCGTACATCGATGACGATGTATTTTAGTTTTACGATCGATGAAGTAAGTAAGGATACGGTATTAGCATTTCTGAGGTATGCAAGAGTGATTAATTGTTATTAAG
>NW_011948423.1:1572473-1595925 GCF_000503995.2 Ceratosolen solmsi marchali
AGTGATTAATTGGTATTAAGTACGGAGCGTCCTGCTGAGTTTAAATTTAAATTTAAATTGTCACTGCTTGAAAGAATTAATTATATGAAATTTATTATATTCTACAGTTTCTCTGTGTTTTTCACAGGTCAGGATATTCAAATTATATTAGCCTCTCAGCCTCTGAGACACACAATTTTAAAATAGTGATAGCGACACCATAGCGAATTGATAATTCAGTGCAATTATATTTTATTTTATTGAGATTTTTTTTTTTATAATTAGATTATTTTGGCAAAAAATTGTTTATTCATAGTAAGATCTTATTCATTAGATGTTAGAAAGAATGTAACTTGTTAGATAATATACAGATAAAAATTGATTTTTTGCTTAAATGCATATAATTACAAATGAAAATTACTATTAATACGCTACATTATTATTAATGCGCATTTAAAATAAAAGATCTAAGTTAGATGTCCTTTATGAAATATTTAATAAAAGTTAATATAGTCTTAAGAAGGATTCATGAAAAATGTATGCATTTTTTGTTTGTTTTGTTTTTGTTAGAATTTATGCTCAAAGACGTGAGAAACGTATAAAAAGTAGTCGTTACTCTTCTGCGGTAAGCGACCGACTGGGAAGCAACGTGACGTCGCATTTATAATATTATTCAATCTGTAAACAAATACGTATAAATTAAGAAAAAATACGTGACGTACTTGGAGAGGTCCTTCAGTTCGAATTGCTTAGCCAACTTCTCGGGTTCCGTTGGCAATTCAAGAAGGATCATCTTGTCCAAGCTCTTATTCGCCATCTCATCCTTCAGATCCTTGATGAGTGAAACAAGGCGCTCCTTATTATCCGCTGTCACACTAAGTTCGACACCATCGACCTTACGATAATAAAAGTTTTCTTGAGAATGGAAAATAAACGACAATAAATTTAGTCTGAGCATCTGACAAGATTAATCGAACACCGATCTGATTGTTTAATTTATAATTATTTCAAGTATAGAATAGAGAATTTACGATCGATGCAGAGATTTTCAAATATTATTCAGTATATTATTATTTCATTCTCATGTCATTGTTTAGTAATTTAATTCGTCGTACATAATTCATTATTGGTACATTATCATTGGTTTCTAATATATTTAACGTAGTACATTTATCTTCCGAAAAATAAATAAATAAATACAACATTTATTTGTACTGAAGGGATTATTAATAATTTTAATTTTATCTTAGATGTTATTTATTTTTCAAATACTATCGTTAATTAGAATTAAATTAATTAGTAGTGCAATTGGAATTATTAAATGCAACTGTTTTCTTAAAAAATTGTTCTAATATTTTTTCCGAAATCATGGAATTTATTAATGATACACAAACACACACACACACACACGCACGCACACACACACACACACACACACACACATATATATATATTACCATAAGGAAATACGATATTTTAAAATAATTTATATACTAGCGATTGTTTGATTAAAACTAAGGAGAAAATCTTATAATTCAGAGCATTGAAATAACGTTTATTGCAATATATTCCATAGAAAGTTTGAGCGACCTTTCTAGATAGGCAATTTGAGTTTCTGAAATATTTAAATTTTTCAATCGTTACTTTTCACAGTGCATTTAAAAGTATAATATCTACAGTTAATTCAATTAGAATTGAATGGAAAATCTATTGTTAATATTACATAAACATAAATTATAAATAAATCATGAATTACAGATAAATAATAGAGTACTTAAATATTTATACAAAAATACTTTGTATAAAAATGAAGGTTCGACCAAATCATGAATATCTTTTCAAAAAATTGGCATCAACACATTAAAAAACATGTAGAATTCTAAATAACGACGACGCATAGCTTTACATACTCTACAAATTAATAATTATTTAACATCTGATTAATTACCTTGCACTTAATTATATAATGATCATGTAAAGTTTATGAAATTGTAACTTTATTGCTACACTTTTAACGAAAATCACTTCTCGTCTATGCAGTAGTTAATTATCAGCATGGTATAGTAATTATTATTATTTATAAGAAAACTGAGCAGGCTGACTGCAAAACTAAAACTACAATCAATCAGCAGGCTAGAGAATTTTCATAAGAATTTTTTTCAAAAATAATTGCTTCTTATTACCCACCCAGCTAACCTCTATCTTTTGAGAAAGGCTCACCTAATAAAAACAAAAGAATAAAGAAAACAAGCAGGCGAATCCAAGAGGTAAATAAAAGTACGAATGCCGCGGACAGAAGTTAAATTCAAATAAAGAATGAAGGATTACGAGGATCACACGCACACACGAGCACCGGAGGGTCTTTATCACAATGTTACATGTGCACACGATAAAAACAAGAAAGAAAAACGGCTACAATTGAGACGTAATTCACGGCAGTTGGCAAAAGTGCGCGAGAGGGCGAAAAAATCGTGAGTGATTTAGAGGAATTGCCTGAGGCGTCGCTGCTACAGAGTTAGCGAGATAGAGAAAGAGCAGGGCGCCGAGGAAAGTTGAAAAAGTGTGTAGGAAGCGACTCTTGGAGCTGTTGCTCCGGGCCGTTGACCCATACGTTGCTCATGGGCTTTTCCTCCCTCTCCCTGCGCCTCCGCCACCACTTATCAAATCACTTTCATGGTCGCGCCCGAGTTGTAGTTCGCACGTCTCCAGCTTCCACGAGGTAAAATTATAAGCGGTGCGAGCGATTCGCGCTATCGGTGTCTGCTAATTTGTAAAAGCCGCAAGCGCTACTTGTGACTCTTGTCGCGACTCTTGCGTTTACTTTCGGATCTCCGCGCTCTGTCCGTGCAACGTCTTTGAATGTCAATTTGCAATGTCTTTGGTACACTGTTTTTAGTGCGTTGTAACAAAGTACGTTCGGCTGCGTTTAACAAGCGATAAGTAATTTAAGCTCTTTGGTTAATAAGGCTTTATATAACCTTATTATAGCTCAAGTGCAATTCCCACGAATGCTTAAACTACTTTTTTTGGCCTTCCCTATGTTAAAAATGATTGTAATTACACCAAGACATGCTAGAATGAAGTATGATAAAATAAAGATATTATAACAATTTATATAAGAAACAATTAAAACTTCAAGCTTTTTAATGATGCTATTGTAATTAAGAATATAACGACTGATAAAATTAATATTCTTGAAAAAGTAATCTTAAAATTGGAATTGTATAAACGTAAATTGCAAAACACTTATTATTTACTTAGAATAATGTTTTATTAACTGTAAAACATTATGTTGGTTAATTCGGAATAAGGAAACAATTTTTGTACATTTGAATTATAAATAAACATCTTGTTTTTGAATATTGACCGTGGAGCAATAAGCAGTACCGATATATAATATAAAATTATATTATATAAATATATAAATATGTCTTGTTTATGTATGATTGAATGGTGATGCCAGATAAGAAAGCTTTTTAGTCGACTTTAATTAATATAAACAAAATTACGGATAGACAAGATAAATTATCATATATATACCAATACTACATAATAATGTATACCTACTATTACGTGTATATGTAAATATATACATACACCCACCAACACACACGCGCGCGCACACACACACACACACACACACACACACACACACATATATATATATATACATATACATAAGGAAAACATACCTGTATATCATTCAAATAAAAGCACCAGAACCTCTTAACAATTATTTTAAAAAATTACATCTATATTTCAACAAAATTATGCTTATCATGATATGGGAAGAATTACACTCAATGGTAATTAGTGATGTGTAATTCATAAAATTGTGCTTTAATGTTCCGTAAGAATACTCAAAATCATTGGAGTTCTACATTTTAGTCACTCGATTTTTTTAAAAATCAATTATTTTTATAGAATATATGAGATTAATAATTTATCGTACGTAGATATTATATTAAAAAATTAAACTATTTAAAAAACAATGAATATTTGTAATTTGTGTCCTAGATATATGAGATTTATATATTATAGGTACCATTAATAATAGTAAACCTATAATATCAATATAAGAATTATATAATAATATAATACAATATGCTCGATATATAAAAAGCTAACAACTGAGTTCATGTATTATTAATAATTATAATTTAAAGTAATTTATATAAAACTGAATTTATTTACTAATTTGAATACAAATTAATAGATAAAGCAATTATTATTTTCATAAAAATCGCAAAGAATTCTTAAACATCTTGGCTTTTAATTTTATTGTTTAATGTTTTTTTTTTTAACTATGAATAGATTAAAATTGCAATTTAACATGCATTAGAATTCTATAAAATTTAATCTGTATGAATGCAACAAAAGTTTAAATTATTAAAAAGTATACTTTGAATAGTAATTAGTGTTTAATCATATCATTTTTTATTTTTTGGTTTGAAAAAAAATTTTTTTTAAATATAGAAATAACTGACATTATTTATTAATGTTTTAATCATTTGAATTTTAAAGGATTATATATTTTTTTAATATAATACAAGTATAGAGAACGAATGGCGGTTATATATATTTATTACTTACTTCATTTAAAACTTTTGTTAAATTACCGACAAACTCTTTCCTTATTGTAGTTGACTTTTTCAGCAACTCGTGTTTGTCACTAATGGACATAACCACTTTTAAATTAGAATTGACTACTTTTGCACTGTCTTGTAAGCCCCGTAATTCTGAAAAAAAAAATGTAAATTAATATGTTAAACTAATATAAATAAATTTTTAATAAAATAATATCATGTCAAATTTACATTACGCAATAGAATACTTTTCAATTGCAAGTGTATGCTAGTAAAGTTATAAATTGAAATAGTTTAATTTTTATTTATAGAAATAGTTAAAAATTTTAAAGGCTTTAACGATTATGTTAGAAATTAATAATAAACTCTGCTATTATCTTCATATAATATATCATGCACTTTTATGCTAATATAAATTTAAAGAATGTTCATAGTTATTTTGCAATATTTATATTACAAATCATTTAAATGGCATAAGTATTGAAACAAACAATATATTAGTAAAAAAATCATTAAAAATTTTAGTTTTATTCTAATGTAATATTTAAATTTTTAGAATTAAGTCTTTATTCTCTTTTCCGCCTTATAAAGTATTATTCATATTTTAAGAGCACGAAATATCTTATTTTCCTAAGTAATATAAATGTATTGTTAATTAAATTTTATATGAAATAAAATAATAAAAATTTGTCAATTAGACATCCATGTTGGTTCATACGCTCCACTAAAATATGTAATATTTAAGATATTTTTATTTACAAAAGTAAATCGTTCTAATAGTAATATAATGTTTTTTTACATCAATTACTTTTTGTCAATTATTATTTTGTTTTATTAATCACTTACTGCTAATGATTGTCATAATGTTCTGTGAGATCGCGTATCTAATTTCATTATAGTTAGAGTTTTCAGCTTTTCATACACATTTAGAAAGCATAAAAGTCTGAAATTATACAACGTATATTTAAATACTTTGAAGATTGGAAAATAAATCTTCGAATAGAAAATGCATGTTACGCATATTAAGTATCACTCGAAAATACTAAATACAACTTTAAAGCAGGTGGTGCATTTATTAACCTGATTTACGATTTCCTTCGGGCTTTTAAGTCATTATGAAAATCATCAGTGAGTTGCAATTGTGTAAGCCATGCAAGTCCAAATATCGTTTATGACTCGATTGATTCTGGCACTATGTACGAGTATGGAGAATTTGTGAGTCTTCGTACAGACATTAAGAATGATCGAGAATGGCGATGACTTATACTTGTGATGTAATTTGAACGGTTTTGTTAGATTAAGGTGAAGGTCGATTGATGCGCATCGCGATTAGCCACGTTTCGCGCTTTACTAGAAATCTTTTATCTCGTTATATGTTGAATTTTAATTGGGAGTAGTTGATTTGGAAGATAAGGATAAGAGAGTTTTACATGCTTAATCGTCTTGGATATATAAAAATGAAATATTTTTGCCTTTGTGCAGAAATGATCTGCAATTTATCTGCAATTTTTTCACATGTTATTGCATCAATTACAATTGTACGTTTAATCTTTATTACATAGTAATGCCTAATTATTATTAAATAATAAGTTTCATCGGCTCATTGTTCAATTAATATTCCTTGATTATGAAAATTTACCGGTACTTTTTATTTATCTATCATTCGCTAAAATCAACCCACGGATTCAATTGTAAATTTTAAAAATTATCTTTTCATTCAATATTTGTATTTTAACAACATATTAATTACAAGAAGAATTACAGTAATTAAAATACTTCAAATTTTGCGTAATATAATATGTTATTTATATTTAAAGAAATTTATTTAAAATTATTACGAAATTATTACTGAAATTAAACTGTGATTTAAATTAGACTGTGTTTTTTATATTTATTGTAAAAAATTTAATTATTAGTAATGTTAATAAAAATCAGTTAAAGTTAATAATGAGATGAGATTTATGTGAACGTCTATTGTAATATTCAATGTAAGTTTTACCAAGAATAATATTCATATAATTAAATTTGAGGTAAAATATTGCTTGTTTTTCTTAATTTATTTTAGAAAATATTTTTTATAGCATGGCTGCATGTATTTTACTTTCTTGATTAACATCTTCTCACGAAGGTATAAATAATAAAGGAGCCGTACATTTACTTTGAATTTTTGTACCAGGATGAATCACGTAATGCATTAATTTTTTTCTCTCGCCGAAATATTGATTAAATAATTTGCGAAGGACGTATGACTCCCACGTAATGATTTGCTTATTGAGAGCAACAAGTTTGCGAATAATGAGCTTTCACTTTTGGTGAGCGGTAACATCATTTATACAGCTGGCTGCAGACGTAAACACGTATTCAAAAAACCAGTCCCGAAATACGTGCCGCCGCACTTTGGGACCGATACGAGAGCAAATAAATAAGCAAGGACTGGTCATATAAAAGCAGTAATATCGTCATTGTAATTTCGTAACGGAAATACCTTACTTTTCATCTTAATATTTCGTTACTTTCTGCATTAAATTTGTCCATGCAAATTCCAACAATATCAATGTCGTCACTGCATAATGAAGTTCTATAATAAGCTATATTATTATAAATTATTAGTTAGTTTTAATCAATGAGTAATCATGTACTCATTAATTTAATATCATTTATATTTGGAATATTGTAGTTAACACTCTAGGGCTTAGTTTATATTCAGAATGTGGAGATCTCTAAGAAAACGTACATATTAAAATTGCTTACTTTTTATTATACGTTAACGATTAGATATTTAAATCAATTTTATTGTAATATTTGAATATAATTTTTAAACACATGAATAAAATATGTGCAATAAAATTAAAATCGATACTAAAGTTTCCTAAAAGAAAAATGAATATTTTATGAGATAATTTAAAATTATAATAACTTTTAATCATCATTCTATCTATCGTATATATACGTATAATTCTTAAAGATGCAGTTAAATTTAGAATTCAAAGAAGTTTTCTAAATCTTTTTCTAAATCATTTATACAATATACGAAGAATTTAAGCTATAATAAAGGTACACAAATTTTGTTTGTGTATTAATGTTGTATGTAATAATTTAAAGTACATTATATTTATAAAAATTAATAATATAAAGCAATATAAAGGTTTTTTTTGAAAGGGTAATTATGCATTAAAAAAATTGGAAATATGATAGCAAATAAATATGTATAAATATATATAAATTTTAATGAATAAATTATAAGTAAATAAAAAAGCATCTGTTACATAGTTTATTAATTGGTATGTTTACAACAAAGTAGATAGACGTTTAAAAAGAAAAATTTAATGTTATTTTATAATACAGATATTCTTGGTTTCTTATTCTATTCTGTGCATCCGTTTATTCGGATAATTGAACATCTTTGAATTAATTTGCTTTATAATATTACTGCTACATAAAGTAAATATTACAAAAGAATATCACTTCACTTGATTATCATTGATTTTCATTTAGAAGATTTTATTTACTGTTTATTTCATAAAACATAAATACACATAAATTGATACACATTACAGTATTTGGTTTATCTTTTAAATTCGTTCTACCGACCGAGTAGTAATTTTCAATATGTTCCGGTATAGCTGTTTTATTAGTTATATCACCAGGATATAACTAATTTTGTACGCCATAATCGGAGAAATTTGGTAATATCTGACAAACACGTAGTGTAAGCATCAAGAAAATTAATCTTTTTAAGTTAATTTTCTATAATAATGTATATCTATATGGGGCATAATATTTTGTATATTTTAAAAATTAAATAAATTAAAAATTTTACATTTACAATTCTTATGCAAATGCAGAAATCAAAAGTTATTATTTATTTTGACTTTTTTCTTTTTTTACACAATTGTTCATTACTCATATATATATATATATATATATATATATATATGATTTTAATAATTTAAATAATGGAAAATTAAATTCTTCTTTAATCGAATATGCTTCAATTATATAGAAGCAGAAATCAATTTTTGGATTTATAGATGATTATAATATATGCAATATTTTTTTTCGAAAAATATGACAACGATATTATGATCCACTTAAAAATTAATATTGTACATAAAATAATAATATTCTGTAATTATGTTTTATATTTGTATTATTACACTATTTTAACATTAAAATTAAGATTATACATAAAAATAATTTGAGAAATAAACTTGTTTATGCATACGTAAAAGTAATAAGTAGAATTGTATAGGAAGTGTTATTTTAGTTGATTTTAGCATTTCATAATTTTATAATAATTAATAGTTAATAGGAAAAATAATTAATGAAAATTTTCATGATCCGGTGTTATGTAACGAATGAAAAAATGTAATTGTAACCTATATTTGCTTTGAAATTAACGTGGAATTTTAAAAAATTTTAATATATAAATAATTGAAAAATAATTAAATGAATAAATCGGAAATAAAAAAAAATTTTTTTTTTTAAATATATATATCATTAGCGATGATGGAGACAATAATATTTATGTATAACTATTTACTTAAATCCTTTATCCAAATGTGACAGTTGGACATAACAATTTTTTTATCGATTGATTTGCAGATTATTTAAATATACGTTTATACGTGTATTTCTATCTTGCATAAAACATAAATACTCGTCTTCGTTATGTAGATTTTAATAATTACAATGAACGATTGATAATAACTCCTTCAATGAAATTTTCAATAAAAACGTGCAAAGTGTGGTCGATACAAGGCGACCATCGCATAGTCCTTACTTTATATTATTATACTTTATAACAACTTTGATTATAGTCGTATGTGCAAACTTATATATGCTCGTAAATATTCATTGTTGCATTGAATATTTATAATTTCATGACGTAGAGGATCTCGTGATCGTCGCGTATTCACGCCCGAATGAAAAATTTTTTTAACGCAATCTCCGAAAGGCAATTTTTTGAAATGTCATCTTACGTAATGAAAAGTCAACTGATCCCCAAGGGAATATAACAATGAAATCAATGCTCCAGGGAGAAGTAAATCAGCAATTTGCTCGAGGGCATCGAATTCTTACGGACTTCAATTTACTCCCCGAAATATTTTTAAACTTAGTTTCAATTATCATCATTACAAAATGCAAAATCAATGAAACAAGACTGCACGGGGCTTATGCAAAATCTTGAAATTGTCAATATTAAGAATATCTATTTCATATAAAATTATTAATAAATAAATTCTAAATAAAATTTTTGGATTCTTATCCAAAAATGATGAATGACGAATAAAAATGTATTTAATTAATATATAATAAGTTATTGTTATTTTTAAGGTCCTTTTATATTGTCAGATCTAAGATCTACTTTACTACTTGGTTTTAAAAGTTTGCTATAGTTTGCTTTTCGGTCAAACTCATTGTTTTAAGCTAACGTATTAATAATATCCTTCGTCAGTGTTAAATCTTTTATTTGATAAATAACAAGCTTAAACATAATTAATATTAAATTAACAGTGGTAAGCTTTCTCTTCAATTTAGGATCCTATTATATTTCTATTTTGCTCTCGTTTTAATTAAAATCTCGTCGAAAGAGTTTTCCTCATTTATCGTCTAAACTGCTATTCTATTGTATTGTATGAGATACTTGGATTTCATCGGCTTTTGTTTTCACATCAAATTTAATCGTAAAAAAATACTTATAATTGATTATTGCAATGAAATGTATTTGGATTAAAGTGAACCGACTACGCTTTTTGCTGGGCCTCATTATTCGTCCGCTGAAAATTATATCGTGAAAATAAGCAAAAACATCGTTCGAGCCTTGGAAGTCTACTCGTTCACCCGCGATGAGCGCAAAAGCTCGAAAGTATCGGGCAGTGGGTACGTAGAGGCCAACTCGGTCGTGCTCACGCGATAATCACGCGCTAATTACTTCGTGTCGTTATTGCGTAAGCAAAAACACGAAAGATCGGCAGAGCCTGCTGTCCTCGTTCCACATCACAACCCTCGCGACAATCGTAAAGCCGCTGACATTGCGGGGGAAATTCGAGGATCACTCAGGGATGGATGTGTGCTCTTGAAGGCATAATTACTGCGACTGGCAATTATCACTTGGTATGCTGTCCTATTTTTTGTTAGGAGTATCTGGTTTCATTGGGGATTGAGGAGCATAGTTTTTGAAAGGTGATATTAATCTGCGGCTCGAGTAACATTTAACGGCGCAGTTTAACTTTTCGAAGAATGCACGAGTTCTTTTAGCGCTATTACAATCTATTATGGATATTCTAGTTGCACTCGACTCTGTGTAGAATTCAGTAGAATTTAATGTTACGAAATGTGCATAAAAATTCTGGCTTGTAACCGTTCGTTTTTGCGTATGGCCATTGTCTTTTTGGTTTAAAATGGTCAGTATTTTAATGAAGTTTTTTCACGTGGAAAAGGATATTACATTATTCGACCAAAAATTAATTTATCGCCCTATAAAACATCGATGCATTATTAATTTGCATTGGTATTAACACTTTTTTTTATTATTATCTACAGTGATAAGCGATATTAAACGGCATTAAATATTTAAAGAACATTTAACAATCTTAATAACATGTTATCGAAATTAAATGTTTAATAATGTAAATATGATGAGTTATGAATTAATGGACTAGAAAGGCTTATGTTTAAATCAATAATAGACATGGTAAGACAATGCGAAAGTGCTGCATGAAAAACTTGTTCAATCGAAGATCTTTGAATCGGTAAATGAATCGGTAAATTCGAATAATAAATTATACTTAATGTAATAAAAAATGCCCTGATTAATACATTGAAACTTGAGAATGACTTTTTTAAAATTTGAATTAAAATCCTTAGTATATTGAGAGAACTCATCGTGCTTTATATGAATGTGAATTATATTCGCAACTAATATTAACAATTGATCTCACGAAATGTTCGACCATTCGAAATATCATATAATAAAGGCACTGCTTAATAGTTAAAGAAATAATCCATAATATAGTTTATGCATACTTAGTAGAATAAACTTTATGGCGAAGTTTCATTATTTCGGGCCAAGACCAGTCCTTTATCTATTGGAATATTAATTCGCCTTTGAGCATTCGTACATAAATATTTGTGCCGATATTAAAAATAAAACGAAATAGTCGAGCCTGCTAAATACATTATATAATTGCAGTGCGCGGGTTCGCAATATGAAACGTTGATGTAATTTCCCGATTTCATAATGACAAATCGCATTTATATCAGAGCACAGCGATCGCATTATTCGGTGGCCAATGCAATAAGCGACGTATTTTTATTAGTCACCAAAAGTCGTATTACACCGATCGCGACAAGAAGCACGGATCCGGATGGATTTGGGGGCGTCGAATATATCTCCTGTGGAGAGTCACAGTGTCGGAGGAGTTAATACTCTCTGCACTCTTAGGCGATTAATAATCAAGAACGATCGCCTTAAATAGCCTCCCACCGATATTGTCGCACGTTGCCGCATCGCGCAAAAACCCACGCGCGACCCGAGGGAGGCATCGCTCCCACATAGGCGACTTTTACTCACCGGAAACATCGAGGTTTTGCAGGTCATGACCTTGGTGGATGAGAGTCGTGCAATGGCAAATGGCGTCCTCTAGATGCGGAGTGTCGTCGCTCCGGGTGTAGCAGATGATCTGTCGACCTGTCGAGACCGACCGATCCGGACATTCTGCAATGCATTAGAATTATGTTATAATTTCCTCGGACTTTGGGAACGGCGATATTAATTGAGAATGAAATTACTTTTCTTGTGATATTTGAAAATTGGATTAAAAATACATACAATGTTATCTATTAAATAAAAAAAAAAAAAAAAAAAAAAAAAAAACATTGAAATTTTTAGCTTATTGTATGGTAATATATTAATTAATGGTAAATTAGATGTAATTGAAGACAGTTTTAGATATAATTGATTTATGTATGTACGCATATAGCTTATAATTAATTCTAGAAAGAAAATATTATTTATTGTTAAAGTATTTGATTTTAACTCAAATTTTTTCTATTATATAGCTATCATCGTATTACACGTTATAGATATATTATTTAATTAAATCTAGGTCGGTGAATTAAAAAAGTAAAATCATTGAACATGTTTACTTTTGCTTGATTAAGTCGAAGAGAAAAAAAATTGTCGTTTCTTGTATTATTTGCTTAACTGACCGAATAACTTGTCGAAGTGATTGTGTTTGGTTATTTTAACTGTGGTAAAGGTATTATTTATGTAAGGGAGTAGTTTCTAGCTGAGTCGACTAACACAAAATAAAAGTTACACTATAATAATTATATTCTATAACGTAAGATAATAATTAAAATTATATTTCAAGTAATATTTAAAGGCATTAATTAAATTTTAATATGTAACTTTTAGAATCATTTAATTCGAATTGTCCGTATTTGAAACAATATGAATGAAATTTTGTAAGATAAAATGGATTAGTTCCATTCCTTTTAGTATATTTTTCATTTTATATTTAAGCTATTAAAATATATGTGACTTCTAGCGTATACAAAGTTTTCCATACAATTGTTACAATAATAAACTCTATAATATTTATGTTCAATTAATTTTAAGATTATAGATTCTAGAGATAGTCATTGGTAACGCGACAATTCAAAAACATTTTTTAATTTAAATTTCACTTCCATCTTCAAAATAATATTTAAATATCAATTTAATTATAAAAAGTAATTGTAAAAATTAAATTCTATTTAATGTAGATAAGTAATTTGGCTAGTTTATTTAGAATATCCAAATTTTCCATTTTTAGTTTTTCGATTGAGATATTAAACGTAATACAGTAATGGAAAAAAATACCTCTGTCAGATATATACACGATAATTAAAATTTTATTCAATGAAGAAAAATATAAGTATGTAAAAATTTATGATACTTATGTATTCCTTTGACTTATTATTATTACAAGATAAATTTAATATTGTGCTTGTACGATACTAGGACATATTTAATTATGCATTTTCCCGTAATATCTAATAGGGATTTGATTTACGAAAAGTTTATAGGAAGTATTCATAGTATTGGTAATTTATTTAATAACGGAAATCTATGTAGGAAGGCTGAGGAGTCGGAAAACTAGCACGTGTGACATCATCGATAATGCAATCCTTTTAAATCTCGTTGCAGTGGTTAATTGTATAGGCATACACACGAGTCTGTTTTTACAATCAAAACGTGAAGAACTATTGCCCGATTAATAAAAATGATAATAATATTTGTTCTGAATTGATTAATGCAATTTATAATTAAAATTGTTGTGTTATCGAACAAATCGTTAAAATAATGTTAGATGTACATTATCAATTTAAAGGAAAATTATTACATACTTTAGTACACGATAGGTTACATATATAGAGCTGTAATTATATTCTATAATCACTTTTTACTTAAAGCAATTGAATAATCGTGTAATAATCATATATTTTATATACAATTTCTTAAATGAAAAATTATACTTCAATTTTGTATGAACAAAACCATACAATTCTATTTTTATTACTTTTCTATGTTTTACCTAATTGGAATGTTAATTATAGAGAAAAATAAATAAATGAAGTGTTAATGAAACAATATAAATACCAATTTATATTCTGCCTAATTTAAAATTATATCGACACTGTAAAGATAACAATTAGATTATATTTCAGTATTAAGTAATCTAGTATTTTTTTTTATCAATATTACAATCGATTTTTATATATATTATTTATTACACATACATTAGGTAAGTAATTTTAACTTTTTAATTATTGCTATTTAATATATTATCATTGTTATTTTATATATAAGATCTCATATTATTCCAATAAATGTTAAATAAAAGCTAAATTAGTTGCAGTAATAATAATAAATGACTAATATAGCGGGCAAATATTAGTATCCATAATTATTTGTCATATCATAGAAATATATTATAATAAGTGATTACAGATCTTTATAATGAACATGCAATCGATAGCTTAATAAATACATTTGAAAAATATATTATTGTGTTTAGTATGTGTCCAAGTGCTTCCAGGCAGCTTCATTAAATATGCTTAAATAATAGAATCTGATGAGCTTCGATTGTCAAAGAAGTTTATGTCTTTCAAAGGAATGTAAATTAATGTGGAAATAACTTGAAATTTATGCTTGATATTAAAATATATATGTTTCATAAAATCCTAATACGATATAAGCGCGCAATTTAAAATCAATTCCTTAAACTGTGTTAATGAAGCCGCGTAAAAGCTTTAATGAAAAAAAAAACACGAAATAACCGAAGCGCTATGCATCGATTGTGAACAGTTCAACTTGTCGTAACTATTCGCTAACTCCTGAGTTAGCGAATAATCACATCACTAAAAGGAGAAACGCTGGCTTTCAACAATTGCCGAAAGTGATTTGCGAAGTTCTTGATCCGTTGCTAGCGAGAGTCTCGAGGAATACCGTAAAGAATTATACTACAGATGCGCTTTTCACGCACAGCAGTACACTTAGTGACTTTTCCGAGAAAAAGAGTTTTTTATGTGAACCGTTATACTTTGGTAATAATTTAAATGCAGTTTTAATAATTTGTTTAGCCAAATTTAGCAAAATTTTGGAAAATATGTGTTTTTCTTTTTAAAAAGCGATGTAAATTTGTTTATTTTATATTGGTGATAGATTATTCAATAAGTTATAAATGTAGATTACATTTAAATTGAATGTACGTATTTTAAGAAAATAGTTGGCAGTTGTGGAAAAAAGTTATGAGATGATATTAAAATTCATAGTTTACTTTTATTATTAATCTTCGTCTTAAAAATCAATGGTTTTCATTATTGAATAGAAATATTTATTTATTCATTATTAAAGATCATTATCCGAATACAATTGTGTGCCTTTGAAATTCTTTGTAAAAAAAAATATGTTCATTTGCATTGATGTAAAAGGGCAGATTTTTAATATTGTTTGAAAGAAAATTACATTTAACAACAATTGAATAATACTTCCGATAAATAAATAAATATTATGAAATAATAAATTATTGATTATTAACGATATTCAGAACAAATTAATATTTTTGAAAGAAATCACTGCAATAATAGTTGAAATATTATTTTACAAAATTTAAACTTTTGGGGGAAAAAAAATTGTAAAAAGTGCTAATGAATATATTCTTCGAATATATTTTCATCCGCTTAATAAGAATAATAGTGAAAATTTTGATATTTTATTAGGGCAGAAAGTTGCAGGCAAGTACTATCGGTGAAATAAATTTTTCTTTATTTGAATTGGGTATTTTCATAACCATTATTTTGTAATCGTGTGAAGTAATTTCTGGTAGCTAACATTAAATGTAAATAAATATGTTCTTACTGAATACACCTCATCCCATGTAAAAATTAACAATCAACTGATCAGTAATTGCAACTAATAATAAAAATCATAATAATTGTAAATATTTATTCGATGAATTAGCGATCATTTTATCAGTTGGTAAAGCAGAAATATGAATTATGCGACGTAACTCAGTATATAAAAAACAATTATGAAATAAAACACCGGTTAAGGGAAATAATTCACATGTGAATGATTGAAGCTTTCGCTTTTATGTATTACGAATACGTAGAATGTGAAATTTAAATTCATGCATTTCCAAAGAATGATTTGATGAAAATATTTTACAAATCTCTACTCACAATTTACTTTTACCGTATGGAATATTATCATAACGATCTATCTATTCGTACTTTAATTTATTTTTATTCTATATCACATACAAATGATTTTATGCCCATTAAAATCATCTAAACATTGCATGTACGAATTTACGCAACTTAATATTATAATAGTTTTTTATAATTCTAATTTTATAGTGTAAAACAAGAGATAATTTACAGGTGAAAAACTTGTCAAGTCATCTAAGAGGATCATATTACGTAAAATAATCAATAAAACGATTTTACACTACGGACTTGTTATTATTTATTGAATATCTAACATCAACTTAATATGAAATGTTATAAAATTGAAGGATAGAAACTACACGCATCATGGGAGAATATCACTTTAGAAGTGACAAAGTGAAAACTCCTGGGAAGAAAAGAGTCGAGGCTGCGTTAGCAAATCTTCGCGACAGATTATATTATCACAATATGAAAAGCAATCGATCTGAAATGGGTTCCCAAACATTATAAAATTCAGGTCGAAGCATACGAGCGGATCCATCACTGAAAATCACTCGCGAGCAGGATAAGGTGTAATTAAGGGTGGCGCAAAGCCCGTATGACCCTCAGGACACTTACTCAGAGCATTTGAGAGAGCAGCCGCACAAATCAGTAGTAACAGTCCGATTAGGTGGCACACGCGTGGAGAACGCGTCATCCTGCTCTCTGGCCGCCGTTGCCGTTATCTTGCACACCCGGTCAATCGGAAATTTCGATTTATTCCCGTCGGTTGTTAAATAAACAAATGCCGATTGGACGTGAAAGTCGAAAGAGCAACAGCTTGAGGTTCTATCCTTTATCAACTGTGCGGAATCGAATGCATCGGTACAACGCTCCTCTCTCTCTCTCTCTCTCCCTTTCTTCGGTTTGGGGTGGGGCCTGATCGCGGCCCGCCGGGGTCTCAGCTCTGACTGGAGTCAGGGATTCCATGAGAGCGGACTTTAAGACTGTTTCGCTGTACGTCAGGAAGAAACGGGGGAAGGCGTGTGAGAAGATCGAGCCGCCGCCGCCGCCGCCGCCGCCGCCGTTGCAGCCGCAGCCGTGTATTGTGCCTTACCGATATTGCAAGGACTCGCCCAATGAGAAAGAAAGAGAAAGAGAGAGAGAGAGAGAGAGAGAGAGAGAGAGAGAGAGAGAGAGAGAGAAGAGACACTGGTATGGAATGGAGAGCTTGACCCTCGGAGGGATTAGCGTGAGTTACGGCACCTTTGAGGATATTCGTTTCGCACAGCGGGGTTTGCGGTTTTGATGTATGCACATTTAATATGTATTTCAAGATTGTGCATAGGACAGGTGTTATTAGATTATAATAAATGTGTATGAACAAATAATTTAAGCAGACAGATATGTATAAAAATAAAATATTGTTAATAATTATGAAGGATAAGGTAGGTTTGTGTGGTATTTCGGTCGTTCCTAAAGCAAATATAATGTTGTGACGGAAAGTTCTGTTTATAAGACAAAGCTGAAATTTAATTAATATTGTTTATTAAATTCAGAATTTAGGGATAATATTGATATATGCGTCATTTTGAAGATGATTAATTCTATTTCGATTTTTAAATTCTGTATTGCCTTATATAGTGCTACGAAAAGAAATTTTAAAAAGTTAATGTTGCAGTAAGGAAAAGAATTCTTCTGTAAATTGCTGCAAATAAACCTTAATAAAATTAAGTCATTATTATTATAACTTATTATCTAAATGGCTCAGAAAATGGTTCATTTGCTGTGGATTACACCATGTAAGGAGAGTTATGAACTCTTTTTTCGTAATGTTAATAGACTAATAACATAATATTGTATTACATTTAGAAAAGTATCGATGAGATTCATCCTTAGGCATGTAAATGTCTAAATAAGAGAAAATGTCCTGTTTAACATAATTGACATTATTTCTTATCGGATAGATTTAAGTTAAACTCCAAAGTTTCTTTAAAAAGAACCATAGAAAGAAATTAAAGTCAATTCTCTAAAAACAAATTCAATTGATCGCTACTCGATTAAATTTTTACAATATAAAAGTATAATCAACATCTATTTAATGTTAATAATGTCTGGTACTTACGTTAAAAATATTAATAAAATAATACATGTTTTTCATTAGAATGTCGTATAATTATTCAGTGCCATATTCTTTAAACATTTCCGTTTTGCAATAAATAAATAATTTGTTTATTATTATATGGTTTAACGGTGCATAAATCTTTAGATACACATTTACAAAATGTATGAAGGTATTGGTAGCTTAATAACAAAATGTTTACTGAAATAATAAACAGGTTTCATTATTTTCTCTTTTAATTTTTGTTGTTGTTTTTGTTTTTGTTTTGACGAAAATAACGATGTAAAAGATTCGTTATTATATAATACGATTTCAGAGTAAATGTATAAATGCTATTTTAATTACACTGTAGTAACCAATAGCTACTTTTTACATAGAAAGGAACATAGTTTCCAAAACTATTTCGCATACTTGTATACAATCTTTGATATACATTTTATTTACATAATGTTTTTAATGTATTTATTGATTACGTAAGTAATATTTAGGTGGCATAGACTATTTACTTTGAGAAATTGGAAATAAATTTTCAGCAATTTGATATAAATATTATCGATAATCGTTCCCCCCCCCCCGTTTTTTTAAATACTTTTTTTTTTTAAATAGTTGAATTGCATGATTATTTCGATCGATATAAGCTAATGGCCATTAATGTAAATGAGATTATACCATTAGGAATATATTTTTCAATAAATAAATAATCTTGGGTATTTGTAAATGACACCTGACTTTAATGTACTTTAATTAATTTTACGTTAATTGATTCTTCAATATTATAATCATATATCAATATTATAAGTTTTTTCCACATTTCTCCATTAAATCAGTAAAAATCAGTGTGTAAATTAAAAATGTTCTTCTCTATGAAGAATGTTAGAATTACAGGTTTCAAAAACATTATTATAAATAATGTTTTGGCACGCTTCGCAAGCTAACAACCGAAAGTAAAGAAAAACAATTCCAAGATTCGCGACAGTAATTTAAAATAGATAAGTTGGAGTCCGTGAGTTAACTGCCTAGTCGTAGCTCTTGAATTTTTGGTAGAAAAAGAAAAGCAAATGCAGTACCGACTGAGCTCTAAATAACTTGTTTTAGTTTAAGTAGTTTGCTAGTCCATGTGGCTCAGTGATGAACTACCGAGGTAGTTCCGTCATGTGTCGACTTTGCTCGCTACGCGTAATGTCAGGATATGTGGGAATGCTTTTTATTTAAATAACGTCTTTCCTTTTTTCTCTGCACTTAAAGAGCATTTAAGAAACTTTTACTACTTTATGGCAGATTGGCTTGTGGCCCGTGCGAATAAATTATAAAGCTCCTAAAATCCGTGTAAGAACTCTTACGAAATTTTGTGCTCGAGTGACGTGTCGTTGCTATGAGTTTCCCGAGAAATTACTGTTTTACAAAGTGCGGTTTTACCATCATATTAAGTCGGGTGCAGGATCCAGGTGTGGCTATAAAATTATTACAATTTTTGTTTCTCTCTCTCTCTCTCTCTCTCTCTCTCTCTCTTTTTCTTTCTTTTTTTTTTCTTTACATATTTATGAATATTATTACCAAGTACTTTACATTCCATAAAATTTCAATGCATTGCTTTTATTCCTGCCGAAAACTTGTAAGTAATCCACCGCAATACACTATAATTTATTACGCAATCATTTCATATTTTAATTAGCCGTTAATAGGCCATCATTAATTCATAGATTTTGAGTAATTTGTGAATTTGTTTGTGTGCGCGTGTGTGTGCGTTGGTGCGCGAATATCGAAATAACGTATTAGAAATAGAATATTGTGCGTTTGCGAATTGACTTGTTAATATTTGTGCATTAGGAAATAGGAATTTATCATTGTAATCAATACAAATAAATTTTACACCTGACCCAATACTTATATAAATAACTCGAGGAATAAGTATTAATATACCATTGAATTACATGCTATAATTCGATCGTGTGTCCTCCTTGACACGTTAAATGCAATAGGACTTAGCATTAGTTAAAAAATCTTGTTTAAAAGAAAAATCATAAATATAATATTAATTGCAAAAGCATGGCTATAAAGCATTCCGTAATAAACATACTTAATCTTTCTGTTAAAAGTAAAAAGTAGTTAACAAAAAAAAAAAAATCATCCCACGCTTACATCAAAGTGGTTTCGCGAACGTTACAAGTCCTACGCCTACGCATTGGTAAAACTTATAGTACAGTAGCCGGAACAATAGTACATTACTGAATTTATCGTATTGCTTTCCGAAGACTCGTAAATCCGTAGAATATTGATTCGATTGCTAGATCTGATTGATAATCAGGTCACATACAAACACGTATGGTAAATCGTGTGTGATAATTACGTATAAAGAAACGGAAAGTGATTATGAAGTTTGCTAAGAATAAAAAAAAAGATCTTTAATTATTTATCGTTTAATATTTTTTTCTTTCTTTCGAACATGCTAGAATTAAAAGAAATACATTGTTTGAAAAAAGTTTTAAGACACAATAATATTTCCTCTTTTTTCTCAACACAACTGATTACAAATCTAAAAAAATTATCTCAATTTTAATAACTTTTCTTATTATTAATTTCATATTTTTGTTCAATGTTACATCTTATTTCAGACTCTAAATAGTGAAGAAAAAAATGAGAGTAGAAGCAAATAATAAATTACATAAATAGCATCAAAATAGAAAAACTAACGAGAACAATATGTAAGCTAACAGGCTATTCAGTTTTATTATTGCTATTTAAGATTTAAGTCATAAAGTAATGCATAGCGCAATCGCATCCACTTAATCTAAACGAATTACTTAATGATAATTACAGCTACACTATGCATCTCAAAATGTAAGAGAAAAACTTAATTTAATTGAACAAATGATAACTTATTCTTACGTTTTTAGTTTCTTGACAATACGGAATATATATATATATATATATATATCACGTCATTAGGTTATAAATTATAAGCAGTGATGATTAATAACAGATTATGGCAGTTAAATGATCGAAGCTTAGCCCGAGGCTCGTCTGATATAACATCGAGGGAAGGTGACGGCAAAGTGTTACTATCGCCACGCCTAACTAAATCTTCTCAATTTCCTAGTCTTTTATGCTCAAAGTTTTTTTTTTTTTTGCTTTCCCGAGCTTAAAGCATTAAGCAGTTAAAATACTTGTTACTTCGCAATACTGCAGTATATGGAATATCGAGTTACAAGAGCTTCAATATTTAATATTATAACAATGGCGTAGTTTATGTTGCTATACTTTAATTTAAAAAACATTTATATTTTACAAACGTTTCACCTATACTTTTCCGTATGCGTAAGATTTATTTTCGTTCGCCACGTTAATTGGTATTACCATTTTTTTTTTTAAACGCTCATGCATTTATTCTCTAGTAAAATATTATAAGCCGTAAAAAAGTGTAATAACTTTTATATCCGTATAATTAATATGAATATTAATATTAATTTTAAAGCATAAAGTCATTATCGCATTAGTTGTATATGTATGAAATTAATCGATATAAAGATTGATAATTGATTGGAAGCATAAAATAATATTGGATAGCTCGTATATTTGTATAATTTTGACAATTAATTCCTAGATTTTTATCTATCGTTTATTTCATCTACGTACTTTGTGGTAATTGTGCAGAATTATAATTTTCGACGTATAATAGCTAAAAGTATATAAATTTACTATAAATTATATAAATAACAACGACATTGTTAATAAAACAGCTGCACTCGCGTCACTTATGAAATGACGATTACATTCTTCAGATTCGTCGAGATACTTAGAAAGTTAATATTGTTTTTTGTGGAAAAAACCGAACTTGTTATTTTATTTTAAATCCAAATAATATACAAATAAAAGAATCTACATATTTGTCAATGTATTTCTCTGTGTATATATGTTTATACAAGGTATTCTAATTACATAGTTATATGTGCATGTAACATAGGGAGAATAAAATTGTTTCAATGGATTTGATTTAATTGAAATAAAGTAGGGAAATTAGGCTTTGTATTGTAAAGAAGAAAAAGAAAATTATCCAATACTTGAATGTTCCTGTTCAATTAATGCATTCCTTAAGACGCATAATCACTGAGCATGACGGAACTTACTTTGAGCTTTCTGTTGGCTATTACAGATTGTTCCATGTGAAAATTTCTAGGGGGATAAGATAATGAGCGAGAACATTTTTACGGATATGCTAGGAGTAGAATTTTTTTGGATGGAAATAAATCGTCGTAATAAGTAAAAAGGCCATTTAAAATATTATCACATAAAATATTATATATACATTTGAGCAATACCTGTGCTATTATTATAATATGTGGGTTGTATTATTGTTGTATATGCAAAATCTGAGCTTTTTAATAAAGAATTTCATTTCTATTTTCAAATTTGTTCAGCCGATTCATCTTATACTTTTACAATCTGTCGTTATTACGTATCGTAAAACAGTTCAATGCAATTATACAAACTATTGCATTATCAAGTACTAACATTTTTACGGCTGATCATATATGCAGTAAAAATATTAAAAGATTATCATATAAAAAAGAATCTGTCGTCAAAGTGAACCAGGTATTATAGAAAATCTTGGCTTACATTCGTACAATCGCCGCCCTTGTGCGATTTGAACATTTAGCATATTTGGCCAGAGACACAATAACATTTACTATAAAATAAGCTAGAAACTATTTAGATATTACGATGTCATTATATAAAAGAAAACACTTGCATCCAAGCTGTTTAAAAATCTTTAGTTGAACAACCATTGCCGGACTATATCGTACAGCCACGATAAGAACATTAATGAGCGACAGTCCGCGCTGTTTTACTTGTAATTCCATATTGGTCACCCCGACATGATTTACGATTCAAATACAATTTTTTTTTATAGCTATACAGAAGCATAATAGACAGGCGGAAGAAAGAAGAAAACTATTTAACGAGATCTCATGTATTGTAACAAAATGTTCTATTACATCGTATGTGCATATGCATGCACACACACACACGCACACGCACACGCACACGCACATATATATATATATAT